>NC_084618.1:1256061-1333561 GCF_033978795.1 Nerophis ophidion | reverse complement strand
AAACTATCTCTCACTCCTAATCAATAAATCCCATGAAATCTTCTTCCTCGATGTCGCTTCTAAACAACTCTGCCAACTGAATTGATGAAGGTGGACCCCGACTTAAACAAGTTGAAAAACTTATTGGGGTGTTACCATTTAGTGGTCAATTGTACGGAATATGTACTGTACTGTGCAATCTACTAATAAAAGTATCAATCAATTAAACTCCAAAGGTATGTGCCGCTTCCTCTTGCTGTTTTCTGCTGCATATTTCACTACGTCCATCTTGTCATCTGCAGCACATGATTCCCTTTTCAACGCCATTTTTGTTCAGCCCTTCTCAGTTATTATAAGTTACCGCCAAAGATTAAATGATCCATTTTAATAGCTACGGCAGTAGCATATAGCAGTTAGCATTCCATGACCCACAATGCACTTCTGTCATGACCCTCCCCCGCCAAATTCTTATTGGTTGACGTATAGTTGACGATTGCTGACATTTTCTTCGTCTCTTTCATTGATAGATTGTTGAGCGCCGTGTGTAATGTTCTATATTTTCAATGAAACATACATTTTGGTGTTTTTTACTTGACTCATTTTGTTGTCTGCACGTATCTTATGTTTGACAGCCATCTACTAGTCCAGTGTTTTTCAACCACTAGTGTGGCGTGAGGTACAGTCTGGTGAGCCGTGGGAGATAATCTAATTTCACCTTTTTATGTTGAAAATATTTTTTGCAAAGCAGTAATTATAATCCGCAAATGATGTGTTGTTGTTAAGTGTCGGTGCTGTCTGGAGCTCAGCAGAGTTACCACGTTATACTCTTCTATATCAGTAGGGGGCGGCCGTTGGCTAATTGCTTTGTAGATGTGGGAAACAGCGGGAGGCAGTGTGAAGGTAAAAAGGTGTCTAATGCTTAAACCAAAAACAAGCAAAAAGGTGAGTGCCCCTAAGAAAAGGCATTGAAGCTTTGGGAAGGCTACGCAGAATGAAACCGGTTGCAAAGTAAACCAAAACAGAATGCTGGACGACAGCAAAGACTTACTGTGGAGCAAAGAGGGCATCCAAACATGACCTGACAATCAACAATGTCCCCACAAAGAAGGATAAAAACCACCAAAATGGGAGCGCAAGACAAGAACTAAAACAAAACACAGGAAGACAGCAAGAAACTCCAAATAAGTCACAGGGTGATTTGACAGGTGGTGACATTACACCTACTTTGAGACAAGAGCTATATTTATGCATGCTTGGTTATGCTTTAAAGCAGGGGTCTCAGACTCTTGGCCCGCGGGACGTTATTTTGCGGCCCCCAACTTAATATGAAAGTTTAATGTTTGTGCGGCCCGCAAGTTTTATATGAATGGTGCTTGACAGTGTTGTGTTATTTGGGTGCAAAATGGCTCTTTCAACGTTCTGGCTTGCCTACCCCTGCATTAGTGGAAAAGCGGCAAATGAGTGAAAGCGACAGAGACGTTGCCATGGAGACAAGGGCTTTCTTACGTGCCTGGCTGCAGTCACACCGCGACACCTGTCCGTCAGTAATAACAGTCCCTGATAACCTGGACCAAATCAAACCGTTATTTGTATTTTTTTAATATTTAATTCGCATTGCCTCACATTTCTTAATCCTCATTTTGTTCGTTTATATTTAGATTTTATTTTGTGTTGAAAATAAAAAATAAAGAGTTTTAAAAAGACTTTTTTAAAGAAATCTTTTTTTGCGCCCCAACTTCACCCGGACTCTGCATGCAGTGACCCCCAGGGTCATTGAGTTTGAGACCCCTGCTTTGAAGTCATGTCCAACAACTGCAACAACAACTTTTTACTCTCAACAGAGTTTTGTTTTTTCATGATTTCTGCTGGTGGTGTGCCTCCGGATTTTTTCAACGCATAAAGTGTGCCATGGCTCAAAAAAGGGTGAAAACACTGTACTAGTCACACTTATTACACCCGGTACCAAATAAAATTGCTTTGAGGCCGGTAAGCAAAACCAGAACTATTCCGTACAATAATAGGTTATAAGGCGCCCTGTTGTTTTAAGGAGAAAAACTATATTTTAAGTGCGCCTTATATAGCTTATACAAAATACGGTACTTAAGTTTGTTTGTTTGTTTTAAAAAATAACACATTTTGTAAAGGTGTGGCGACCGATTTTGTAGTGGAGGTGCGGCGCCATCTCTTACAAGTTGGGGGAAACCTGGAGCTGTTCAATCCAGGTCTGATCCCAATTGCACATCCATCCATTTTCTACTGCTTATTCCCTTCAGGGAGGCTGGAGCCTATCTCAGCTGCATTTGGGCGGAAGGCGGAGTACACCCTGTACAAGTCGCCACCTCATCACAGGGCCAACACAGATAGACAGACAACATTCACACACTAGGGCCAATTTAGTGTTGCCAATCAACCTATCCCCAGGTGCATGTCTTTGGAGGTGGGAGGGGCCTATCCCCAGGTGCATGTCTTTGGAGGTGGGAGGGGCCTATCCCCAGGTGCATGTCTTTGGAGGTGGGAGGAAGCCACAAGAACATGCAAACTCCACACAGAAAGATCCCAAGCCCGGGATTGAACTCAGGACCTTCGTATTGTGAGGCACATGCCCCAACCCCTGTGCCACCGTGCTGCCCAATTGCACATTTGAGCGGAATTTCTCCGGGATGTAAAATTCCGTCGCGCTTTTATGGGATCTTGTTGGTTAAAGACGGCATGTAGCGTAATGGCCACATCTTTGTGGCGCACAAAAGCCAACTCCTTCAGCGACTTAAAAGACGGCAATCATCCAGCTGAGGAGCTGCATGGAGGTGGCAAATGTGCACTGGAGCAGCAGTTTGCATGTACAGTCTTCATTCAAGGTAATTGAACTCGGCTAAGTGGAAATTAATGAGGGTGTTCATTGCGTTGGGAGCAGCCGTGTAAAGCGCTGGTGTGGAATACTGCGGGGTTTGCACTTCCGACACACAATCACACACCTGGTGACCAACAAAGATCATCTTATAGGGATTTTGTGAATAACTCAGGTAGGTGTAACAGTAGGTCATTTCACGGTAAAGGCTGGTCCATAACCATATTTGTACGTAAATAGTACACATTAAAGTCCTACTGAAAGCCACTACTAGCGACCACACAGTCTGATAGTTTATATATCAATGATGAAATATTAACATTGCAACACATGACAATACGGCCGCTTTACTTTACTAAATTGCAATTTTAAATTTCCCGCGGAGTTTCCTGTTGAAAACGTTGCTGAATGATGACATCATTGGTTGGAGCGGACATATCAGCCCAGCACCACTTACGGCTAAAAGTCGTCTCTTTTCATCGCACAATCACACAATATTTTGGACAATAATGGAGAAGTCAAAGTAGAAGGATGGAGGTGGGAAACTTTAGCCTTTAGCCACACAAACACATGGTGTAGTCTTGAGATTTTTTTGTTAAAATAAAGCCAATTATGCCAGTTTTTTGTCTAAAAAGTATTGAAAAGTATGTAACTACATTTTAGTACCACAACCAAAATATTGGTATTGAGACAACCCTAGCTTGTAGTACTAAAATATGATTTGACTAAGGCTAGGCGATACGGGAAAAAAAAAAAAAAATACATCCGATCCGATTAATATGGCAGCTTCTTTTTTAAATTAAAAGGCGGATTGCAAGTAGATTAATAATTATTTTTCTACCACTTGTCCTTAATAATGTTCACAAAAGAATATAATGGACAATGACAATATGTTACTGCATACTTCAGCAGACTAATTAGGAGCCTTTGTTTGCTTACTTGCTAATAAAAGACAAGTTGTCTAGTTTGTTCACTATTTTATTTCATAACAAACATATGTTTAATGTAACGGAAGATGTTTTGTTAAAATAAAGTCACTAATGACATTCTTTGTGGTCCCCTTTATTTAGAAAAGTATCGAAAAGTACGGAAACACATTTTGGTACCGGTACCAAAATATTGGCATCGGGACAACACTAAAAGGCGCCAAGGAGAATCGAGAGCTTGAAAAGCGTTTTTTTCCATTGGTAAAGTCCTCTTTGGTAACACTTCTGGCCTGCGGTTTTGTTTCTATTGGCACTTTGCACGATAAAAACACAATGAACTATTTCAATGAGTTATATTACTAGAACTATTACAAATTAACAAATAGACTAGAGCTCTCCTGTTGAATAGAGGAACTTGGACAAGTGTAAACACAGTGGCAGATCTCTAGAATCTGCTTGTTCTTTTTCTGTTAAGATCTGCCACTGTGTTTACAAATTCCAAAAACAGAAAAGACCTGTTCTCAAAATAAGAAGAGAGAAGGCAGAAGTCCTTAGTTGTCTGCTCATGTGAACAATAGATCACAATTAGATCTCAGGCCATTCACCAATCGCCGGACAAATGTCCAAGCATCTATTATTTACATTATGGTAAATAAGGTAATATGGACGGTTCTAAAATGAGACATCAATGCTACTGTTCTACACAACCCAAAACCATCCGGATTGTTCTGGATGCCACCCGAACGCCTCCCGAGGGAGGTGTTTAGGGCACGTCCGACTGGTAGGGGGCCACGGGGAAGACCCAGGACACGTTGGGAAGACTATGTCTCCCGGCTGGCTTGGGAACGCCTCAGGATCCCCCGGGAAGAGCTGGATCAAGTGGCTGGGGAGAGGGAAGTCTGGGCTTCCCTGCTTAGGCTGCTGCCCCCGCGACCCGACCTCGGATAAGCAGAAGATGGACGTATCTTGTCTTTGCAGTCTATTCAATTGAATTTATGTTGAAAAGGATTCACAAATCATTGCAGTGTTTCGCCCGGAAAATTTGTTAAGGTGGTGACTCTCCAGGGGGAAGGAACCGGGGAAGGGGGTGGCGGCGTGGGTGTAAGGATCGGTGTAACTCGGCCTGTCTTCATAACATGTTAAGGTGGTCACTCTCCAGGGGGAAGGAACCGGGGAAGGGGGTGGCGGGGTGGGTGTAAGGATCGGTGTAACTCGGCCTGTCGTCATAACATGTTAAGGTGGTGACTCTCCAGGGGGAAGGGGGTGGCGGGGTGGCTGTAAGGATCGGTGTAACTCGGCCTGTCGTCATAACGTCGCTGCCAACACAGCCTGGGGGAGGGGGGGGGGCAATAGACTACAGACTGCGGTGAAGTAGGCCGGCTTCGTCGCGTGAAGAAACCTACAACTTTTGGTTGTGTTTTCCGCTCCATTTGCTGAATGGTGATATACAATATATATCTTGATATTTTTTCCGTAAAGTAAAAACAAATCATTCCCAGTTACCTGAGATACTAATAAGTACGTCATTACTTTGACTTAGTAATTTACTAAGTCTAAAATAATGACTTACCAGGTCAAATTAATGACTTACTGTCAGTAAGCGTTTGAAAAAAAGAGTTCAAAGTGGGGCCACATGCTGACATATGCTCAACTCCATCCATCCATCCATCCATTTTTTCTACCGCTTGTCCCTTTTAGGTTCTCTGCTTAATTTATAACAGCAGTGGTCCCCAACCTTTTTGTAGCTGCGGACCGGTCAATGCTTGATCATTTGTCCCGCGTGGGGCGGATTCTTTTTTTTTTTTTTTGTCATGAAAAAGAGAGGGTTTTTTGGGTTGGTGCACTGATTGTAAGTGTACCTTGTGTTTTTTATGTTGATTTAGTAAATAAATAAAATAATAATAATACAAAAAAATTATTCTGTGGCCCGGTACCAATCGAGCCGTGGCCCGGTGGTTGGGGACAACTGTATTACAGCATTTGGGAAGCCTGCAGTTGATTTTTATTATGTAAATGTAACAGTTTGGATGCCACCCGAACGCCTCCCGAGGGAGTTATTTAGGGCACGTCCGACCGGTAGGAGGCCACGGGGAAGACCCAGGACACGTTGGGAAGACTATGTCTCCCGGCTGGCCTGGGAACGCCTCGGGATCCCCCGGGAAGAGCTAGACGAAGTGGCTGGGGAGAAGGAAGTCTGGGCTTCCCTGCTTAGGCTGCTGCCCCCGTGACCCGACCTCGGATAAGCAGAAGAAGATGGATAAATGTATTCTGTTTTTATTTACCTTTTTTTTTTACACAACATGCCAACTTCTCTAGTTTTGGGTTTTGTATTTCCTGCTTGTAATTAATGAGAACTTGGTCCTCTTCTACAGCGAAGCACAACAATTTGCCCACAAACCCAAGTACCGCCGGGTAGTACGCGTTGTTGACCGGAACAAGAGCGCACTTCTTCCTGGTACCACGAAAACCATGTAGCTGAGGTCAGAGGTGACACGCGGGAGGTAACAGGATCCGGCTTGTCGCACGACGGTGCTGCTAAATGCGCCGCCGGGGCCTCCGCAGAGACCAGAACATTTGCATTCATCCCGCCACTGCGGACATAATTCACATTCTGGTGCTGATCACCTGGACCGACAAGGAATGCGACAAAATATGTGACAGCATAAGAAGAGAACGTGACAGACAAAACAACAACAACAAAACAAGCACCACCAGTCTCCAGCTGTCATGTGGCTTTTCTGGCCAACCTGTTGCCACGGCAAAAATATTTTTAAAGCCGCAGTTTGCCGTTTAAATTCATTTTGGCGCTTTTTCCCCCCTGCAAGGTGTAAAGACGGCCCCCTTTACCCCCCCAGGGTGGAATGTTGGAGAATGAGGGAGAGACCAGACCTGCACCTCCTTATTACGCCGAGACAGACAGCGAAAAGGAGAGAAGATTACATGCGGCCTGCATTTGTGAGAAGAGGATCACAAGCTCTCCTCTGTGCGCGTGTGCGTGTGTGTGTGTGTGTGTTCTGGCAATGCTGGTTAAAAGGCCTACTGAAATGAGATGTTCTTATTTAAACGGGGATAGCAGCTCCATTCTATGTGTCATACTTCATCATTTCCCCATATTGCCATATTTTTGCTGAAAGGATTTAGTAGAGAACATCCACGATAAAGTTCGCAACTTTTGGTCGCTAATAAAAAAGCCTTGCCTGTAGCGGAAGTAGCAGACGATGTGCGCGTGACGTCACGGCTTGTGGAGCTCCTCACATCTGAACATTGTTTACAATCATGGCCACCAGCAGCGAGAGCGTTTCGGACCGAGAAAGCAACGATTTCCCCATTAATTTGAGCGAGGATGAAAGATTCGTGGATGAGGAAAGTGAGAGTGAAGGACTAGAAGAAAAAAAAAAAATAGGATGAGGGCAGTGTGAGCGATTCAGATGTTAGACACATTTACTAGGATAATTCTGGAAAATCCCTTATCTGCTTATTGTGTTACTAGTGTTGTGGTTGGATTATACTGCCATACCTAAAAGTTGGAGGGGTGTGGCGACCACCAATGTCTCGGAGGGAATCCACGCAGCTGCCTCTTTGACAGGTGCACGAGGAAGGACGCAAGCTCCGCTCATGTCTACGGCAAAAGCCGACTTATTAGCACAATTTTCTCACCGAAACCTGCCGGTTGACATGTAGTCGGGAACCATGTTCGCTTGACCGCTCTGTTCCATAGTAAAGCTTCACCTTCGGGAATGTAAACAAGGAAACATCGGGTGTGTTTGTGTTGCTAAAGGCAGCTGCAATACACCGGTTCCCACCTACATCTTTCTTCTTTGACGTCTCCATTTATAATTAAACAAATTGCAAAAAATTCAGCAACACAGATGTCCAGAATACTGTGTAATTATGCGATGAAAGCAGACTACTTATAGCTGGGATCGGGCTGGAAAAATTCAACCATGCAGGGTCCTTTTTGATAATTTTTAATTTTTTTTAATCCTTAGGGCTCCTGGGGAGCATAGAGGGTCTCAGTCACTAAAATGTTAAAAATAAGTCAAATTATTTTTTTATTTTTTATTTAATGCTTACAGTAAATCTCTATATCAACTTGAGGTTGATATAAAGTAAAACAAATAAGGTTTTATGCCTTTTCTGTCAAAGACAACTTTGTTTTTTATAATAAAACTGAAATATGCAGTATTTAGATGGATAGATAGTACTTTATTGATTCCTTTAGGAGACTTCCTTTATTTAGCAATAAAAGCCCTCAAAGATCAAAAATGCAGGACACCATTGATTTTAATGATTTAATAGTTTTGAGTAATCACAGTGAAAAGTTAAATAAAATCCTACTATTTGAGATCCGAAAGGTTCCCCACTCATAAAGTGATGCATTTTTATTAGGTTTTTTTTATTTTTCACTTTTAACACTTAAATTTCAAGATCAACTTCCGATATATCTGTGTCGATTTGAAGTTTGAACTATTGTTTGTTTGTTTTATGCTCTTTTGTCAAAACTTTGATGTTTTTATATGGCAACCACACAACATATGCAATATTTTTTCCACATAAAACATTTTAAAGTGATAATTTTTAAGTAATAATTCATTATAACATATTTTTTGGTCTTTTTTTTCTGGAATGGAAAAAAAGAAAAAGACAAAAGGAAAAAAAACTGCCTGCATGGCAGCTTTGTGTCAACATTGCCACTTTTTCTCATTAGATTTCACCTCATTCCACTTTTTTTTAAATGTTTTTATTTCTATTTTTGCAATACTATCAATTTTGCAATTTTTGCAGAATGTGTGGCGGGCCGGTACACGATTAGCTGCGGGCCGCACTTTGTACACCCCTGCTATAAGAGGACAGATGTAGTGCTGTTTTCTCAGGATCATGGCATATTTTATGTCAACTTGTTTTTATTTATTTTTTCATTTTTTTTTATTTTAAATGGTCCTCAGTAGTCACGAACAAATTTGTGTGAATTATGCAAAATTATTTAAATCTGGTATTAACTCTTTTTCCCCAGGGTCCCCAGTAAGAATGATCAGCACATTACTTCATCAATCCAGAGATTTAAAGACGTGTCTGAGCTAACTGGGCTGTGGACATTTTACACCATTTTTGTTATACCTCCACAACCTGTAGAAAGGCTGGTCCCCGCAAGTACCGAACAACAATTTGGTCCCCATTCCAATTGATAACCAGTATACGTGTGTGTGTGTGTGTGTGTGTGTGTGTGTGTGTGTCCCATCTGCCCTGCATGGTGCAGTGTCACTGCACCACTCACTAATTCATTCAATCTCCCCCGTTTGTTTGGTGCGCGAGCGGGCTGGAAGACGACAGGAAAGCGAGGGATGGAGGGTAATTACACCGGCACTTCCTGCTGCTCTCTAATTGGCCATCTGCCTCGCCAGGGGGCGGGCCCCGCGGCCATCTTACACCATGGACGATCTTATGATCCACTTTTGGGCAACGCTGTGCCCAAAAGTGTGAGTGCAGAGTACGCGAATAACATGGGGGAGGTACGGTCATTTGTGGACGGTCCCTACTTCCATAATTAGGGACCGATGTCCCTTTGGGACAGAGGACCCTATTGAATATCTAGCGTTTTATTCTTTCTTTATTATTATTCCACAGCTTTAAGCTGTAATTTGAGCCCCTTGACATGCTTCAAAACTCACCAAATTGGGGACACACACATCAAGACTGGTGAAAATTGCAATCTAATCAAAAAACCAAACCCCAAAACTCAAAATTGCGCTGTAGCTCCCCCTAGGAAGAAAACACAGACAAAACTGCCTCAAACTCCCAGTAGGAATGCCGTAGACACATGAAACCAAAACCTCTATGTAGGTCTCACTTAGACCTATATTTCATACACTGACAACGAGCAAAAATCAACAAAGGAACGATGTCCCTTTGGGACAGAGGACTCTAATGAATTTCTAGCGTTTAATTATTATTCTTTATTAAAACACCGCCGCCTCTTTGGGCTGTAATTTGACCGCCTAAACATGATTCAAAACTCACCAAATGGACACACACACATCAGGGCTGGCGAAAAGTGCAATCTAATCAAAAAACCAAACCCCAAAACTCAAAATTGTGCTCTAGCGCCTCCTAGGAAGAAAACAGAGACAAAACTGCCTCTAACTCTCAGTAGGAATGTTGTAGACACATGAAACAAAAACCTCTATGTAGGTCTCACTTAGACCTATATTTCATACACTGACAACAAGCAGAAATCAACAAGGGATCGATGTCCCTTTGGGACAGAGGACCCTATTGAATTTCTAGCGTTTAATTATTATTCTTTATTAATATACCGCCGCCTCTTTGAGCTGTAATTTGACCCCCTTAACATGCTTCAAAACTCACCAAATTGGACACACACACACACACACACACACACACACACACACACAGACAAACACACACACACACACACACACACACACATCAGGACTGGCGAAAATTACGATCTAATCAAAAAACCAGACCCCAAAACTCAAAATTGCGCTCTAGCTCCCCCTAGGAAGAAAACACAGAGAAAACTGCCTTAAACTCCCAGTAGGAATGCCGTAGACACATGAAACCAAAACCTCTATGTAGGTCACATTTAGACCTATATTTCATACACTGACAACAAGCAAAAATCAACAAGGGAACGATGTCCCTTTGGGACAGAGGACCCTAATGAATTTCTAGCGTTAAATTATTATTCTTTATTAATATACCGCCGCCTCTTTGAGCTGTAATTTGACCGCCTAAACATGATTCAAAACTCACCAAATTGGACACACACACACACACATCAGGACTGGCAAAAAGTGCAATCTAATCAAAAATCCAAACCCCAAAACTCAAAATTGTGCTCTAGCGCCCCCTAGGAAGAAAACAGAGACAAAACTGCCTCTAACTCTCAGTAGGAATGTTGTAGACACATGAAACAAAAACCTCTATGTAGGTCGCACTTAGACCTATATTTCATACACTGACAACAAGCAAAAATCAACAAGGGAACGATGTCCCTTTGGGACAGAGGACCCTAATGAATTTCTAGCGTTAAATTATTATTCTTTATTAATATACCGCCGCCTCTTTGAGCTGTAATTTGACTCCCTAAACATGATTCAAAACTCAACAAATTGGACACACACACAAACACATCAGGACTGGTGAAAAGTTCGATCTAATCAAAAAACCAAATTCCAAAACTCTAAATTGTGCTCTAGCGCCCCCTCGGAAGAAAACACAGACAAAACTGCCTCTAACTCCCAGTAGGAATGTTGTAGATACATTAAACAAAAACCTCTATGTAGGTCTCACTTAGACCTATTTTTCATACACTGACAACAAGCAAAAATCAATACGAAGTTTGCAAATCCCCCTTCAAAACAAAAGTTGTATAAAAACAGACACCTTTTTTCAAACATTATCTCCTCTGAGCGCGCTTGTCGTGTCGGCTTCAAATAAGCACAGGAGAGAGATTGAACCTTTCTGATTAAAAGTTGATGAAAGAATTTTAATTACTGCTACGGTTTGGATTTTATGGAGCCCTCAAAGAACCGCCACCTCTTTGAGCTGTAATTTGACTCCCTAAACATGATTCAAAACTCAACAAATTGGACACACACACAAACACATCAGGACTGGTGAAAAGTTCGATCTAATCAAAAAACCAAATTCCAAAACTCTAAATTGTGCTCTAGCGCCCCCTCGGAAGAAAACACAGACAAAACTGCCTCTAACTCCCAGTAGGAATGTTGTAGATACATTAAACAAAAACCTCTATGTAGGTCTCACTTAGACCTATTTTTCATACACTGACAACAAGCAAAAATAAATACGAAGTTTGCAAATCCCCCTTCAAAACAAAAGTTGTATAAAAACAGACACCTTTTTTCAAACATTATCTCCTCTGAGCGCGCTTGTCGTGTCGGCTTCAAATAAGCACAGGAGAGAGATTGAACCTTTCTGATTAAAAGTTGATGAAAGAATTTTAATTACTGCTACGGTTTGGATTTTATGGAGCCCTCAAAGAACCGCCACCCTGCCGCCTCAAGATGGCGGCACCCTGCTCAGACAATACTGCCTCTAACTACCAGTAGGAATGTCAGAGACACACGAAAAAAAAAACTCAATGTAGGTCTCACTTAGACCTATATTTCATACAGTGACAACCCCCAGCTAAAATCAACAGGAAGTTTGCCATTCCCCATTCAATACAAAAGCTTCTCTCCATTCGCAATACATTAGAGTCTCAAGATGACGGCACCCTGCTCAGACAAAACAGCCTCTAACTCCCAGTAGGAATATTAAAGACACATGAAACAAAAACCACTATGTAGATCTCACTTAGACCTATATTTCATACACTGACAACCCCCAGCTAAAATCAACAGGAGATTTGCAATTCCCCCTTCAATACAAAAGACGGCTATAAATACTCGGTCCCGTCCACCGCTGCTTGCAGCTTTAATTAACAGTGAATTCTTGCTTCGTACGCTACGTGTCCTGTGGGTCTTCAGCTAATAAATGCTATACCGTCTAGAAGAAAGGACAGTGAGGGCCAAACACTGGAAAAAAATGACAGCAAAATTATTAAACTGAATGAATTTTAACAAGTGAAATGTCCAAAACGGCCGAGAACATCTAAGGTCTGACTCACTAGCACAGGGGTCAGCAACCTATGGCTCGAGAGCCGCATGCGGCTCTTTAGCGCAGCCCTCAGAGATGTGTGAAAATGGAAAAAGATGGAGAAAAAATATATTTTTTGTTTTAACATATTTTCTGTAGGAGCACAAATATCACACAAACCTAATTGTTAAAAAATACCACTGTTTGTTATACATGCTTCACTGATGAGTAATTGAAGAGCGCAGTTTTGTCCTACTAATTTCAGCAATCCTCGAACTCATCGTAGTTTGTTTACAATGCTGCCACAGAAAGACATGCTTTTTATCTCATTTTGTCCACCAAATGTTTTATTCTGTGCATTAATGCAAAAAAGGTAAACTTTGTTGATATTATTGACTTGTTGGAGTGCTAATCAGGCATATTTGGTCACTGCATGGCTGCAAGGTTATCGATGCTAACATGCTATTTAGGCTAGCTGTATGTACATATTGCATCATTACGCCTTGTTTGTAGGTATATTTGAGCTCATTTAATTTCCTTAATATCCTCTGTGTATTTAATTTATAGTTGCATGTCTCATGTAAGTAATATCGGCTGCATTTGTGCACCATGTTGTTCCAGACCACAGCAAATGTTACCCAGTTGGCCAAGATTGTAATAAATCCATTAGAAGACAGCCTTTAACATGGAGACACACATCTATATTTTTGCCCATTCTGAGCCAGTAATTTCAAGAAGTTATCTCATCCATCTCAGCCTGTTTTACTTATTATTTCCAATGTTGCAAACCTGTGTAGGATAAAAATTAAAATACAGCATTTATGTCAAGGAAGATTTGCGTCAGCCTTTGATAGTAGGCTGATATAGACATGTACTTCATGTGTTGTCTTCATTATAAAAGGCTTTTAATTTTTTGCAGCTACAGACGGATTTTTTTACTTTTGGTCCAATATGACTCTTTCAACATTTTGGGTTGCCGACCCCTGCGCTGGCAGCTTGAAATCGACAACGGGTTTTTTCCACCATGGGAAGGAAGAAAGTGAGTGTGAACGATAGAAGTTGACGATGTGCATTGAATTCAAGAAATAAATCCAAAACAGGGTGTTTCGTGTAGCTGACTTGATGAAGCGCCACACAGACGAGAGAAGGAGCCAGCATATGATATTGATATTTCCTTGATTAATTTGAGAGATGTCCGATAATGGCTTTTTTGCCGATATCCGATATTGTGGATGCATTAAACAATGTGAGAAGGTTTTCCAAAATAAATCAACTCAAGTTATGGGGGGAAAAAAATGCCAACATGGCACTGCCATATTTATTATTGAAGTCACAATGTGCATTATTTTATTTTTTTTTTAAACATGCCTCAAAACAGCAGCTTGGAATTTGGGACATGCTCTCCCTGAGAGAGCATGAGGAGGTGGAGGTGGCGTAGTTGAGCTGGGGGATAGCGGGGGTGTATACTGTAGCGTCCTGGAAGAGTTAGTGCTGCAAGGGGTTCTGTGCGGATGTTCTCCTGAAATGTGTTTGTCATTCTTGTTTGGTGTGGGTTCACATTGTGGCGCATATTTGTAGCAGTGTTAAAGTTGTTTACACGGCCACCCTCAGTGTGACCTGTATGGCTGTTGACCAAGTATGCCTTGCATTCACTTGTGTGTGTGAAAAGCGATAGATATTATGTGACTGGGCCGGCATGCAAAGTCAGTGCTTTTAAGGTTTATTGGCGCTCTGTACTTCTCACTACGTCCGTGTACCCTTTTAAAAAGTCATACATTTTTGAAAAAAAGACCGATAATTTCCCATATTACATCTTAAAAGCATTTATCGGTCGATAATATCGTCAGTATTATCGCACATCTCTTTTTAATTATTTTTATGACAATTTTTTCGAAAAATAGGACTATTTTATTTCTTACTTCTTTTATAATCCATCCATCCATTCATTGTCTACCGCTTCTCCCTTTTGAGGTTGCGGGGGGCTGATGTTTTTTTTAAAAAGTAAAAAAATTTTTCATGTAAAATTCCAACTTCCTATGTAAAGACTACATAAGGGTTTAACAAGTTTATCTATTTTTAAATAGATTTTAAAAAAATCACTATGGGGACATGCTTTCCCTGAGAGAGCATGAGAAAGTTGAGGTGGGCGGGGTGAGGTGTTAGTGCTGCAAGGGGTTCCGGGTGTTTGTCCTGTTGTGTTTATGTTGTGTTACGGTGCGGATGTTCTCCCCAAATGTTTCCAATTACCAAATGTTTGATCGAGCATTGGCTGTGCGAGCAGGTGTGTACTGTTGTGACTTGTGGGCATATGTACACATCCTCCCCCGCTGGTCTTCTGTCTACACTCACAAGCTACCTCCTAAATAACCGCGGGCAGGAAGATCCCACAGCCAAACAGAAACCTCACTTCGCCTTGCTGCCCCCCTCAGATTACTGCAGTGTTTACCAGAGCTCTGAGCGACTTACCCACCAGGCCACGCGTGAGGTCACTCACGCCCCATCCGGCTTAAAAAAAAAAAACCCAGTCCAATCCTGGCGGGCAGGATGCCTGCGAGTAAGTCGGTGGGTGAAGCGTGCATGTTGTGTTTGCCGTGCATGTCACTACACTCCCACACTTTGCTACACTGCACTCCATTGGCTCTTTGTAAGCCACGCCCCCTGGACACAAGGTTAGATACACGTCGGATGCAACCTTTACGACTCTAAAACACTTTGTCCCTTATTTTATTACTATAATGCAACTAGGGCTGGGCGATATGGCCTTTTTTTAATATCTCGATATTTTTAGACCATATCGCGATACACCATATATATCTCGATATTTTTGCCTTAGCCTTGAATGAAGACTTGCTGCATGTGATCACAGCTGTATGATGATTCTATGTGTCTACATTCAAACATTACCCTATTTCCTTGAATAGCCGCCGGGGCACTAATTTAAAACCTCTTCTCACTCCGGCGCTTACCAAAGGCATGCGGTAAATTTAGGCCTGCGCTTATACATTTGAGTGAGATGTAAGGATACCATCATGAAAAAACGTTATGGTCTTACCTTTACTTATAAATGAAGTCCATTAACAGCTCCTTCTGATCAAAAGCATCGATAACTTCTTTATAGAAGTCTTCCTTATCTTTCTTCAGTTTTAAAAATCTCTCTGTATCGATGGAGATCTTCCTTTATTACCTCCCGCTTTGATTGAAAGTCCAGTTTAGAAATATATTTTATTTTAGATATGTAATCCTCCATGTTAAAAGTGCAAGCGAGAGGAAAATATAAACGATCGCTGCTCACTCTTATGTGGGTCCTTCGGAGGATGTCGTAGTCGTAGTGGTTTGTACAGCCCTTTGAGACATTTGTGATTTAGGGCTATATAAATAAACATTGATTGATTGATTGACTCTTGCTGCTTGTTGTCACTTCTTCTGCAGCCGAGTAGTCGCAAGAAGGATCACTACCGCCCTCTACCACCAGGAGGCGGGAGTCATTTAATGACTCATATTTGACACACGCAGCTACGGTATATTAATAAAACATAGCTGCTTACTGTTCTTTTTAGCATATTCAATAGCTTGGACCTTAAAGTCCTACTGAAAGTCACTACTACAGACCACGCAGTCTGATAGTTTATATATCAATGATGAAATATTAACATTGCAACACATGCCAATACGGCCGCTTTAGTTTACTAAATTAAAATTTTAAATTTCCCGAGGAGTTTCCTGTTGAAAACGTCGCGGAATGATGACGCGTGCGATGACGTTATTGGTTGGAACGGACATATTAGCCCAGTACCACTCACGGCTGAAAGTCGTCTGATTTAATTCCATAGTTACACAGTATTCTGGACATCTGTGTTGCTGAATCTTTTGCAATTTGTTCAATTAATAATGGAGACGTCAAAGAAGAATGCTGTTGGTGGAAAGCGGTGGATTGCAGCTGCCTTTAGCACCAAAACACAGCCGGTGTTTCTTTGTTTGTTATGAAGCTTTAACACAGAGCGGTCAAGCGAACATGTTTCTCTACGTCAACCAGCAAGTTTTTAGATGGGAAAATTGTGATATTAAGTCGGTTCTTACCGGAGACTTGAGTGGATTATGCAACTTCATCCTGTAGCTGTCAAAAAGGTAGCTGTGATCTTGGTTCCTGCATTGGTTTCTCTGAGAGACACTGCTTTCACCGCAGCCGTCCGACTTTCAGGTATGACTTTACTCACTAAAACACTATTAAAACAATAAGCAGAAAAGGGATCTTCCAGAATTTTTCAGGTAAATGTGTTTAATTACATCTGAAACGCTCACGCCTGGAGCCGTTGCTTTTTCTTTCTTTTTTTAGTGCCTCCCCCTAACTTTCCTCCTACACAAATCTTTCATCCTTGCTCAAATTAACGGGGAAATCGTCGCTTTCTCGGTCCGAATCGCTTTCGCTGCTGGTGGCCATGATTGTAAACAATGTTCAGATGTGAGGAGCTCCACAACACGTGACGTCACGTGCACATCGTCTGCTACTTCCGCTACAGGCAAGGCTTTTTTATTAGCGACCAAAAGTTGCCAACTTTATGGTGGATGTTCTCTAATAAATCCTTTCAGCAAAAATATGGCAATATGGGGAAATGATGAAGTATGACACATAGAATGGAGCTGCTATCCCCGTTGAAATAAGAACATCTCATTTCAGTAGGCCTTTAAATCCTACTAAATAGCTCTTAATCTTCTCTTTACGCGATTTCAAATGATTGAACTCAGCCTCCTCCATTTTGAAAATGATGACAGTTGAAGTGTCACTCGTGACGTGTCCAGTTTGACTCGGCAGAAATTCTAGGCATACGCTAATTATTTGGCGAAACAAGTTTGACCCGGCGGAAATCCCAGATATGCGCGAATAAAAAGAATATTTTGAGAAACGAGTTTGACCCGGCGTTAATCCTGACCCGGCGGTAATGCTAAGCATGTGCTAATTATTTTGCGGAAGGAGTTTGACCCGGCAGTAATTCTAGGCAGGTGCATACTATATACCCAGCGACAATTCAAGGAAATACGGTATTCTTCATACTGCATTAATATATGCTACTTCTCAACTTTCATGCAGAGAAGGAAATCACAACTAAGTCGATTGACCAAAACTGTATTTATTAAAGTTATTAGCAGGTGACTTCTCAAATAATGCTACATATTAGCAGTAATGCTACTTTTGGTAGCAACGCTTGTGCCCCACACTTGACAAATTAAAGTTGTCTATTCCACATATTCCCGCTTGAAGCCGAACCCCCGCCAGACGATGGACCCCCTGCTGTTTTTCTTGGGAATTAATTTTTCCTTCATTTGTTACCAGATTCGCACCTTCTTTCTCTCGTATTACCACTCGCACGGCTCTCCTAGCATCACAGCTAACGTTACCCAGTCTGCTACCTCTCTGCTACGTGAGGGTTGTATACGTATGTGACGTATGAGGTGACAGTATGTGACGTGTGAGGTGACAGTATGTGACGTGTGAGGTGACAGTATGTGACGTATGAGGTGACAGTATGTGACGTATGAGGTGACAGTATGTGAGGTGTGAGGTGACAGTATGTGGTGACAGTATGTGGTGACAGTATGTGAGGTATGAGGTGACAGTATGTGAGGTGTGAGGTGACAGTATGTGACGTGTGAGGTGACAGTATGTGACGTGTGAGGTGACAGTATGTGACGTATGAGGTGACAGTATGTGACGTGTGAGGTGACAGTATGTGACGTGTGAGGTGACAGTATGTGACGTGTGAGGTGACAGTATGTGACGTGTGAGGTGACAGTATGTGACGTGTGAGGTGACAGTATGTGACGTGTGAGGTGACAGTATGTGAGGTATGAGGTGACAGTATGTGACGTGTGAGGTGACAGTATGTGACGTGTGAGGTGACAGTATGTGACGTGTGAGGTGACAGTATGTGACGTGTGAGGTGACAGTATGTGACGTGTGAGGTGACAGTATGTGACGTGTGAGGTGACAGTATGTGACGTGTGAGGTGACAGTATGTGACGTGTGAGGTGACAGTATGTGACGTGTGAGGTGACAGTATGTGACGTGTGAGGTGACAGTATGTGACGTGTGAGGTGACAGTATGTGAGGTGTGAGGTGACAGTATGTGAGGTGTGAGGTGACAGTATGTGAGGTGTGAGGTGACAGTATGTGAGGTGTGAGGTGACAGTATGTGAGGTGTGAGGTGACAGTATGTGACGTGTGAGGTGACAGTATGTGACGTGTGAGGTGACAGTATGTGACGTGTGAGGTGACAGTATGTGACGTGTGAGGTGACAGTATGTGACGTATGAGGTGACAGTATGTGACGTGTGAGGTGACAGTATGTGACGTGTGAGGTGACAGTATGTGACGTGTGAGGTGACAGTATGTGACGTGTGAGGTGACAGTATGTGACGTGTGAGGTGACAGTATGTGACGTGTGAGGTGACAGTATGTGACGTGTGAGGTGACAGTATGTGACGTGTGAGGTGACAGTATGTGACGTGTGAGGTGACAGTATGTGACGTGTGAGGTGACAGTATGTGACGTGTGAGGTGACAGTATGTGACGTGTGAGGTGACAGTATGTGAGGTGTGAGGTGACAGTATGTGACGTGTGAGGTGACAGTATGTGACGTGTGAGGTGACAGTATGTGACGTGTGAGGTGACAGTATGTGACGTGTGAGGTGACAGTATGTGACGTGTGAGGTGACAGTATGTGACGTGTGAGGTGACAGTATGTGACGTGTGAGGTGACAGTATGTGACGTGTGAGGTGACAGTATGTGACGTGTGAGGTGACAGTATGTGACGTGTGAGGTGACAGTATGTGACGTGTGAGGTGACAGTATGTGACGTGTGAGGTGACAGTATGTGACGTGTGAGGTGACAGTATGTGACGTGTGAGGTGACAGTATGTGACGTGTGAGGTGACAGTATGTGACGTGTGAGGTGACAGTATGTGACGTGTGAGGTGACAGTATGTGACGTGTGAGGTGACAGTATGTGACGTGTGAGGTGACAGTATGTGACGTGTGAGGTGACAGTATGTGAGGTGTGAGGTGACAGTATGTGAGGTGTGAGGTGACAGTATGTGAGGTGTGAGGTGACAGTATGTGAGGTATGAGGTGACAGTATGTGACGTATGAGGTGACAGTATGTGAGGTATGAGGTGACAGTATGTGAGGTATGAGGTGACAGTATGTGAGGTATGAGGTGACAGTATGTGAGGTGACAGTATGTGACGTGTGAGGTGACAGTATGTGACGTGTGAGGTGACAGTATGTGACGTGTGAGGTGACAGTATGTGACGTGTGAGGTGACAGTATGTGAGGTGTGAGGTGACAGTATGTGAGGTGTGAGGTGACAGTATGTGAGGTGTGAGGTGACAGTATGTGAGGTATGAGGTGACAGTATGTGACGTATGAGGTGACAGTATGTGAGGTATGAGGTGACAGTATGTGAGGTATGAGGTGACAGTATGTGAGGTATGAGGTGACAGTATGTGAGGTGACAGTATGTGACGTGTGAGGTGACAGTATGTGACGTGTGAGGTGACAGTATGTGACGTGTGAGGTGACAGTATGTGACGTGTGAGGTGACAGTATGTGACGGGTGAGGTGACAGTATGTGACGGGTGAGGTGACAGTATGTGACGTGTGAGGTGACAGTATGTGACGTGTGAGGTGACAGTATGTGAGGTGTGAGGTGACAGTATGTGAGGTGTGAGGTGACAGTATGTGAGGTGTGAGGTGACAGTATGTGACGTGTGAGGTGACAGTATGTGACGTGTGAGGTGACAGTATGTGACGTGTGAGGTGACAGTATGTGACGTGTGAGGTGACAGTATGTGACGTGTGAGGTGACAGTATGTGAGGTGTGAGGTGACAGTATGTGAGGTGTGAGGTGACAGTATGTGACGTGTGAGGTGACAGTATGTGACGTGTGAGGTGACAGTATGTGACGTGTGAGGTGACAGTATGTGACGTGTGAGGTGACAGTATGTGACGTGTGAGGTGACAGTATGTGACGTGTGAGGTGACAGTATGTGACGTGTGAGGTGACAGTATGTGAGGTGTGAGGTGACAGTATGTGAGGTGTGAGGTGACAGTATGTGAGGTGTGAGGTGACAGTATGTGACGTGTGAGGTGACAGTATGTGACGTGTGAGGTGACAGTATGTGACGTGTGAGGTGACAGTATGTGACGTGTGAGGTGACAGTATGTGACGTGTGAGGTGACAGTATGTGAGGTGTGAGGTGACAGTATGTGACGTGTGAGGTGACAGTATGTGACGTGTGAGGTGACAGTATGTGACGTGTGAGGTGACAGTATGTGACGTGTGAGGTGACAGTATGTGAGGTGTGAGGTGACAGTATGTGACGTGTGAGGTGACAGTATGTGACGTGTGAGGTGACAGTATGTGACGTGTGAGGTGACAGTATGTGACGTGTGAGGTGACAGTATGTGACGTGTGAGGTGACAGTATGTGACGTGTGAGGTGACAGTATGTGACGTATGAGGTGACAGTATGTGACGTATGAGGTGACAGTATGTGACGTTTGAGGTGACAGTATGTGACGTGTGAGGTGACAGTATGTGACGTGTGAGGTGACAGTATGTGACGTGTGAGGTGACAGTATGTGACGTGTGAGGTGACAGGATGTGACGTGTGAGGTGACAGGATGTGACGTGTGAGGTGACAGGATGTGACGTGTGAGGTGACAGGATGTGACGTGTGAGGTGACAGGATGTGACGTGTGAGGTGACAGGATGTGACGTGTGAGGTGACAGGATGTGACGTGTGAGGTGACAGGATGTGACGTGTGAGGTGACAGTATGTGACGTGTGAGGTGACAGTATGTGACGTGTGAGGTGACAGTATGTGACGTGTGAGGTGACAGTATGTGACGTGTGAGGTGACAGTATGTGACGTGTGAGGTGACAGTATGTGACGTGTGAGGTGACAGTATGTGACGTTTGAGGTGACAGTATGTGACGTTTGAGGTGACAGTATGTGACGTTTGAGGTGACAGTATGTGACGTGTGAGGTGACAGTATGTGACGTTTGAGGTGACAGTATGTGACGTTTGAGGTGACAGTATGTGACGTGTGAGGTGACAGGATGTGACGTGTGAGGTGACAGTATGTGACGTGTGAGGTGACAGGATGTGACGTGTGAGGTGACAGGATGTGACGTGTGAGGTGACAGGATGTGACGTATGAGGTGACAGTATGTGACGTGTGAGGTGACAGTATGTGACGTGTGAGGTGACAGTATGTGACGTGTGAGGTGACAGTATGTGACGTGTGAGGTGACAGTATGTGACGTGTGAGGTGACAGTATGTGATGTATGAGGTGACAGTATGTGACGTGTGAGGTGACAGTATGTGACGTGTGAGGTGACAGTATGTGACGTATGAGGTGACAGTATGTGACGTGTGAGGTCACACTGAGGGTGCCAGTTTAAACAACTTTAACAATGTTACAAATATGCGCCACACTGTGAACCCACACCAAACAAGAATGGCAAATACATTTCGGGAAAACATCCGCACTGTAACACAACATAAAGAATACCCAGAATCCCATGCAAACCTGACTTTTCCAGGCTCCATTATACATCCCGCTACCCCCACCCTCTCCTGCGTGGGTTGAGGTGGGCAGGGTTCGGGGTGTATAATGGAGCCTGGAAGAGTCAGGGTTGCATGGAATTCTGGGTATTTGTTATGTTGTGTTACAGTGCGGATGTTTTCCCGAAACCTGTTTGTCATTCTTTTTTGGTGTGGCTTCACAGTGTGGCGCATATTAGTCAGAGTGTTAAAGTTGTTTATCTCACAACCCTCAGTGTAACCTGGATGGCTGTTGAACAAGTATGCCTTGCAATCGCCTGAGGATTGATATGGAGGTCTCACACAATACAATAGTGTGTAACAGCGGACACAACTACATGTATAAGAAGATGTTATGGGTATTGTCATCACGGCACGCTCTCAATCTTGTTGTCGGAGTGAAAATCCCAGTATGCAAACCTCAGACAATTTTAGGGAAAGGCACTGAGGTCAGAAATCTCCCGGTGAATTAGGGAAGGTCGGCAAGTTTACAGCGGAGCCACACCAGAGTGATCAAAGAGCCGCACGTTGCCAACCCCTGTCCTAAAGCAACTCTTCCTCAGAGCGTTTCAGTGTTATAACTTTACCTTTGTTAATTTTTAAGCCAAAATGCGTCCATTCTCCCTTTTCTGTCAACACACTGTGTCTGCTTCTAAGTACTCAGTGATTGTGCACTGCCGAACATGCTCCTCGGTTCTTAAAACCATCAATGTCACAAAGTGACGACGCACCGAATAGGTTTCATTGGTAAATGGTAAATGGGTTATGTTGTGTTACAGTGCGGATGTTTTCCCGAAATGTGTTTGTCATTCTTGTTTGGTGTGGCTTACATTAGTACGAGTGTTAAAGTTATTTATATCACAACCCTCAGTGTAACCTGCATGGCTGTTGAACAAGTATGCCTTGCAATCGCCTGAGGATTGATATGGAGGTCCCACATAACACGTGACCGGCCGGCAGGCACATAGTGTGTAACAGCGGCCACAACTACATGTATAAGAAGATGTTATGGGTATTGTCATCACGGCCCGCTCTCAGTCTTGTTGTCACAGTATGCAAACCTCAGACAATTTTAGGGAAAGGCACTAAGGTCAGAAATCTCCCGGTGAATTCGGGAAGGTCGGCTGAGCCACACCAGAGTGATCAAAGAGCCGCGGGTTGCCAACACCTGTCCTAAAACAACTCTTCCTCAGGGCGTTTCAGTGTTATTGATTGATTGATACTTTTATTAGTAGATTGCACAGTACAGTACATATTCCGTACAATTGACCACTAAATGGTAACACCCCAACAAGTTTTTCACCTTGTTTAAGTCGGGGTCCACCTTCATCAATTCATGGTAAAACATGGTATAACTTCACCTTTGTTAGTTTTTAAGCCAAATTGCATCCATTCTCCCTTTTCTGTCAACACACTATCTGCTTCTAAGTACTCTGTGATTGTGCACTGCCGAACATGCTCCTCTGCTCTTAAAACCATCAATGTCACGAAGTGACGACGCGATGCACCGAATAGGATTCATTGGTAAATGAGTTATACTTGTATAGCGCTTTTCTAATCAATGATTGTTAGAATAATTATGTATATATTATCACACTAACTTTAGAATGCTTAAAGTCTGTTGCTTTAGTTATTAGCTATTGTGCTCAAGTTAGACTTTTTTTCTAATCTATGCAAGGACCAAACTTCTTGTCTGAGCGGTGGCCTCAGCCACATGATGTTATCATAGTTTTGGCTCACTGGCAGCCAAGGACTTCGGAGACTTCGGCATGGATGGGATGACAGCACGCAGACGAGACAGAGACTTCAAGGATCTCAACGAAGATAAGATGACAACACACGGACGAACTCGGCGACAAAGCAAAATCACATTCTGTCACGTACAATGTGTCCTGGCCCTGCTTTGCATAATATATGTGACCACTCCTTTTAGAGGCAGCTTCAGTGATGTTGACTATGGAACTATGGGGCGGTATAGCTCGGTTGGTAGAGCGGCCGTGCCAGCAACTTGAGGGTTGCAGGTTCGATTCCCGCTTCTGCCATCCTAGTCCCTGCCGTTGTGTCCTTGGGCAAGACACTTGACCCACCTGCTCCCAGTGCCACCCACACTGCTTTAAATGTAACTTAGATATTGGGTTTCACTATGTAAAGCGCTTTGAGTCACTTGAGAAAAAGCGCTATATAAATATAATTCACTTCACTTAACTCTGAATAAAAAGGAGAATGCGGCAACTGGACCTTAGAGCGTAGGGCGAGACAGTGCCCGCGTTCTCCTCATGAGCCCTATTTAACTCTGTGTCTGCTTGATTCCTTGCTTCTTGTCTGATTAATAGATGTCACCAGTCTTTGAACCTGATTATGGGGAACTATGCTTCACTATACAAACTTTGCGGTTTCCGAACCATGTTCAAGAACCAATTAAGTCCGTAAATCAAGGTTACACCGCATCACGAAGCAGATTATTCCTGCCGGTTCCCATTAGGCCGGGCGGGCGTGCCTAATGTTCTGGCCCACAATTGCTTCGGACGTCGCCGAGAGAACAGTTGCCGTAATGTCGCAGATGCATGCTATATTAGTGTTGGTGCGCACATACCATCAGACAATAACAGGGCAAACGGGGAGGCGCCTAAGGAATCTGTGGGGTCTTAGTGGCTGATGAGATACATTTAGCATAAGTGGATTAACCTCAATCCCCCTTTTACAGCAAAGACAAGAGAGGCAGCGAGGAAGAGGAGTGAAAGACAGACTTTGATGGAACAAAGGCAGACGTGTGTATGGTTATGTTGGCGAGGAGGCCTAATTAGAGGTGGAGGGAGGAGGAGGCGAAAAAAAAGGAAGGCAATTAGGTCCGGCAAGCCAGCCGCGTCACGGTTACGACATGGCAGTAGGCAGGCGTGTGCACGTGGGCGGGGAGCTGCGCCATATAAAATTGCGCTCCAGAGAGCTGCAATGCTACATGGAGACGCCACGGCAACAATTACATTGATTCACATCCTGCCCGGCTGCGGCGCTTTTTTATTTCACTCTCGGCCGAGCGCCGCCCCATCTCTTCCAGAAATCATGATCAAATCGGCGGCACGGACGACGTCCGCCGACATCGGCGAGGGGTTATTCGACACCGCCGTTAAAGAGGAGCGTTAATAAAAGCATCAAAAGATTGAATTCAAATTGTACGCCGTCAGCCCAGCATTAGGTACACCTGCAGCAGGAAGACATCCACAGTATGTTGAGTAGTAAAAAGGTGCATTGCACCATCGATTATTGCTAAAGCTCTCACATCGGCTCTCATTAGACCCAATGTTGTGGCTTCTTGCTGTGTATTCCATCACTGCACCATACTGTGTTGTTTACATTCAATAAGGCACCGGTGTCAAACCCACTTTAGCTCAGGGGCCGCAGGGAGGAAAAATCTGTGCTCACGCAGGCCGGGCTACTACAATCATGGCATTAAAACTAAAACAAAATGAAGACAACTTCAGATTGTTTTGTCTTTGGCCAAAAATAGAACAAACACATTCTGAAACTACAAACCCCGTTTCCATTTGAGTTGGGAAATTGTGTCAGATATAAATATAAACGGAATACAATGATTTGCAAATAATTTTCAAGCCATATTCAGTTGAATGCACTACAAACAAGATATTTGATGTTCAAACTGAAAAAACATTTTTTTTGCTGCAAATAATCATTAACTTTAGAATTTTAAGCCAGCAACACATGACAAAGAAGTTGTGAAAGCTGGCAAAAAATACTGCTAAAGTTGAGGAATGCTCACCAAACACTTATTTAGAGCATCCCACAGGTGGGAACAGGTGGGTGCCATGATTGGCTATAAAAACAGCTTCCCAGTCTTTCACAAGAAAGGATGGGGCGAGGTACACCCCTTTGTCCACAACTGTGTGAGCAAATAGTCAAACAGTTTAAGAACAACCTTTCTCAAAGTGACATTGCAAGAAATTTAGGGATTTCAACATCTACGCTCCATAATATCATCAAAAGGTTCAGAGAATCTGGAGAAATCACTCCACGTAAGCAGCATGGCCGGAAACCAACATTGAATGACCGTGACCTTCCATCCCTCAGACGGCACTGTATCAAAAACCCACATCAATCTCTAAAGGATATCACCACATGGGCTCAGGAACACTTCAGAAAACCACTGTCACTAAATACAGTTTGTCGCTACATCTGTAAGTGCAAGTTAAAGCTCTACTATGCAAAACGAAAGCCATTTATCAACAACATCCAGAAACGCCACCGGCTTCTCTGGGCCCGAGATTATCTAAGATGGACTGATGCAAAGTGGAAAAGTGTTCTGTGGTCTGACGAGTCCACATTTCAAATTGTTTTTGGAAATATTCGACATGGTGTCATCCGGACCAAAGGGGAAGCGAACTATCCAGACTGTTATGGACACAAAGTGTAAAAGCCAGCATGTGTGATGGTATGGGGGTGTATTAGTGCCCAAGGCATGGGTAACTTACACATGTGTGATGGTATGGGGGTGCATTAGTGCCCAAGGCATGGGTAACTTACACATCTGTGAAGGCACCATTAATGCTGAAAGGTACATACAGGTTTTGGAACAACATATGCTGCCATCTAAGCGCTGTCTTTTTCATGTACGCCCCTGCTTATTTCAGCAAGACAATGCCAAGCCACGTGTAAAAACAGCGTGGCTTCGTAGTAAAAGAGTGCGGGTGCTTTCCTGGACTGCCTGCAGTCCAGACCTGTCTCCCATGGCTTTGTGTTATTAGTCAACGTTGCAACTTTTTCTAAATTACATTTAGCCTTTAAGCTTTTTTATTTCACTTTTTTTTATGTTTTTATTTTTTTTAATAGTATTTTTATAATGTGCCGTGGGCCTTTAAAACATTAGCTGTGGGCCGCAAATGGCCTCCGGGGCACACTTTTGACACCCCTGCTATAGATAATAAAAAAAATCTGATAAATCTATGGGTAAAAAGCAGAGCCTGACGACGCATACACGTTCATCATAACTCTCTCGCTCTCTCTGTCTCTGCCCCTCCCTCACGAATGCTGCTGCGTGCACAATTTGTTTTGTTTTCAACCCCTTCTTAACCCTGAACGTACATTGAAAATACACGCAAACCTAACTTAAAATGCCGGACGATTGAGGCATTTAAGAAACTCCACCCGGACAGCCCCGCAAAAGAGGACATATCCGGTGAAAAGAGGAGGTATGGTCAGTCTATCCTAGCCCGGTCGCTGCTAGCATGCCGTGTGTTGTGCCTCGGTGTGCATTGTTTACACAACGTGCGGTACGCTACTTAATATGTCCGTGTGGAAATTTGTTCGGTACACCTCCAAACCGAACCGAAACCCCCGTACCGAAACGGTTCAATACAAATACACGTACCTTTACCTACTCATCAGCCTAATGGTTAGAGTGTCCGCCCTGAGATCCGTAGGTTGCGAGTTCAAACCCCGGCCAAGTCATACCAAAGACTATAAAAATGGGAGCCATTACCTCCCTGCTTGGCACTCAGCATCAAGGCTTGGAATTGGGGGTTAAATCACCAAATAAGATTCCCGGGCGCGGCCACCGCTGCTGCCCACTGCTCCCCTCACCTCCCAGGGGGTGATCAAGGGTGATGGGTCCAATGCAGAGAATAATTTCGCCACACCTTGTGTATGTGTGACAATCATTGGTACTTTAACTTTTACACCCCTAATATCAAGTCTTTTAATGGTTGGAATCTGCATCATAACTATGGTCATCTAATTAGTTACCATGGTCACCATGAGGTCTCTCAGATTGTAGGTGGGTTTCTTTTCACTATGTTTGTTAAATTTTGGTTGCGTTTCGGTTGATTGTAAAATATGTTGTCAATATTCAGTGTTTTATCATCCACAGTGAATATTGTAAATCTCACATTCTTCAGTTTCTTGTACATTCTGGGTGTCTCATTCAGTAAAAAAAAAAGTCTAATTCCATTCCGTTTTTTAAGGCGGTCTGTCATAACGTTTTAGCTTCTAATCATTATTGTGAGGTTTTGTATTAGTATTAGGGGAGTAACGGTATGTGTATTTGTATTGAACCGTTTCGGTTTGGTACGGGGGTGTACCGAACGAGTTTCTAAGCTAAAGTCTTAACAAGCTGCTTTGCTAACCATCTGATTGGTTACATATAT
This sequence comes from Nerophis ophidion, assembly GCF_033978795.1. Classification (NCBI taxonomy): domain Eukaryota; kingdom Metazoa; phylum Chordata; class Actinopteri; order Syngnathiformes; family Syngnathidae; genus Nerophis; species Nerophis ophidion. The sequence continues at coordinate 1,305,420 of NC_084618.1, read as the reverse complement.
AGCGGTAACAGCCAATCAGCAGTACGTATTCAGAGCACATGTAGTAAATGCTTCAGCGTCGAGCAGATCGGTGTTTGGCAGGTGAGCATAAGGCAGCGCACTCTCCCCAAATGATAACAAACACCTCCCAGTCAACTACTACTAACATCACTATGAGCCCGTTGACCTTTGGGAAACTAACTGCAGCTCAGCTCACTCGCAGTTCTGGCTTGAGGTGAAGGCTAATTAGCTTTTAGCGTAACGTTAGCTCATTTTGCGGTGTGTGTGTTTTACGGCCAGAAAAGCTTTGAATGGCAGGGTCCCTGCTATCACATGTTGATAAAAATATAACATTTACATAAGAAAAATCAAGTGCAGGCTTCCCAAATGCTGTAATAAATTAAGCATGATGAGTTGACTTGAAGGCTTCACGGTGGCAGAGGGATTAGTGCGTCTGCCTCACAATACCAAGGTCCTGCAGTCCTGGGTTCAATTCCAGGCTGAGGATCTTTCTGTGTGGAGTTTGCATGTTCTCCCCGTGAATGCGTGGGTTCCCTCCGGGTACTCCGGCTTCCTCCCACCTCCAAAGACATGCACCTGGGGATAGGCCCCTCCCACCTCCAAAGACATGCACCTGGGGATAGGTTGATTGGCAACACTAAATGGTCCCTAGTGTGTGAATGTTGTCTGTCTATCTGTGTTGGCCCTGCAATGAGGTGGCGACTTGTCCAGGGTGTACCCCGCCTTCCACCCGATTGTAGCTGAGATAGGCGCCAGCGCCCCCGCGACCCCAAAAGGGAATAAGCGGTAGGAAATGGATGGCTGGAGTTGACTTGAAACTGTTTAATGTTGCACTTTTTATATGTAGAAGAAAGGTTTTGTCACTTTATTCAATCTGAGCAACAAGTTGAGACAGTTTAATGTGGATTAACGTGGGCAGAATTATTATAGTGTTCCAATGTTAAAAGGATAAAGCCTTTGTTAACAAATTTGGTAAATAACCAAAAAATGTATATTTTGTTGTTTTCTTACTGTACCGAAAATGAACCGAACCGTGACCTCTAAACCGAGGTACGTACCGAACCGAAATGTTTGTGTACCGTTACACCCCCAATTAATATTCCTATAAATAGATATACTGGCCCCCAGACACACTTTTTTTTTAATCTAAATCTGGCCCCTGGAGTAAAATAATTGCCCAGGCCTGCTCTAACCACGAGGCCACTGAGTAATATTAATCAAATATCATCCCGGGGGCCGTAGATCATTAATTGGCGGGCCTTGCCTCTGACGCTACTGCAATAGGGGCCTCAATGCGGCGTTGCCTTAAATAAAACATCTTCTCAAGGCTTTGTATTGCGTTTGGAGTGGACGCGCCCACCTGGAGGGCGACGAAACAAATACAAAAACGCATGTCGGCGTACCTCGTGCAGACAACTTCTTGGTGTTGATGATCTTTGCGGCGTATTCCTGTCCCGACGACTTCTTGACACATCTGCGCACCACTGAAAAAGCTCCCCTGAGAAGAAGAGAAGAGGAGGGTTAAATCACTTCTAGGTTACGTGCCTTCTCTGTACAAGACGCATGCGTTTCCGTAGCAACCGCTTTTTTGGCACCCGTCTGCTGACACACCGACACAGAGGACGGGTACTTAAGTGGGCTGAGAACCGCATATCAATCCTGTGTCTTATCTCAGTGTTTTTGCAACCTTTTTTGAGCAGAGGCACATTTTTTTTCATTGAAAAACTCCAAAAGGCACCAGCAGAAATCGTTAAAAAATGTAAACTCGATATGGACAGTAAAAAGCCGTCGTTGCATTTGTTGAACATGAATTTAAAGTATAACCAAACATGCATCAATGTAGCTCTTGTCTCAAATTAGGTGTACTGCAGGGGTGTCCAAAGTGCGGCCCGGGGGTCATTTTTTAACAACCCCACGGCACATTGTAAAAATACTATTAAAAAAAACAAAACATGAAAAGCGTTATAAAAGAGTCAACAGGTGAAAGGTAACAATGTTGACTCTAATAACACAAAGCTGCCATGCAGGCTGTTTCTTTAAAAAAGAATAATGAATCAAAATCAATGACTTTATGAATTATTGACCTATTCAAGGCTCCAATATTGTCACATTAAATATTCCACTTTGAGATATTCTTTGGGGAAAATGTTGCATATTTTGTGTTTGCTATGTAAAAAAGTAAGCTGTTTTTGTTTTTTAAAAAGGGCCTAGAATACACAACAAAAAACAAACAATAAAAGTTGATCTGAAGGTTATTGTGTTACAATTAAACAGTTAATAAAATGTATAATTTATTTTTTAACACTTTAATGAGTAGGACCCTTTTGGATCCCCAATAATTGTGTAATTTGTTTTTAAGTGTCATTGCTAAAAAAAAATAATACAAATAAATTAAAATCAATGTTGTAATGAATTATTGACCTTTTTAAGGCTCCAATTATTATATAATCTCAAATACTCCACTTAAAAATCTTATTGGGTAAAAATATTACATATTTTGTGTTTTTCCATAAAAAAACTGGGGTGTCTTTGACAAAAATAGCATACAACTCAAATCTTTAATAACGTTATATTGACAGATGGACCTAATGTTGATCAAGAGATTTAAACCTTGAATAATAATAAAGATAATAATACTGAAATAATGACATTTTTTATATTTTTGGACCAAAACCCTTTAGGGTCCCCGGGATCAAGCCTGAGTGGAGGCCCAAATGTATATGTTTTGTACATATATTGTATTGCTTTTTAACATAAAAAATATCAAAATTGCCCCCGCTTGCTTTGATTTTTCAGTGTGGGGCCCTCAGTGGAAAAAGTTTGGACACCCCTGGTGTACGGTCTCATCATGCCCAGACTTATTTGGAGTTTTTTGGTGTCTCCGTGTGTGTAGTGTTTTACTTCTTGCCTTACGCTCCTATTTTGGTGGCTTTTCCTGTTTTTTAGTATTTTCCTGTAGCAGTTTCATGTCGTCCTTGACCACTATTCCCCGCACCTGCTTTGTTTTAGCAATCAAGGCTATTTAAGTTGTCGTTATCCTTTGTGGGGACATTGCTGATTGTCATGTCATGTTCAGATGTACTTTGTGGACGCCGTCTGCTCCCCACAGTAAGTCTTTGCTGTCGTCCAGCATTTCATGTCGTCCTTGACCACTATTCCCCGCACCTGCTTTGTTTTAGCAATCAAGGCTATTTAAGTTGACGCTATCCTTTGCGGGGACATTGCTGATTGTCATGTCATGTTCAGATGTACTTTGTGGACGCCGTCTGCTCCACACACAGTAAGTCTTTGCTGTCGTCCAGCATTCTGTTTTTGTTAACTTTGCAACCAATTCAGTTTTAGTTTCATTTTGCATAGCCTTTCCTAAGCTTCAATTCCTTTTCTTAGCGGAATTTGCCTTTTGTTTGTTTTAAGCCTTAGCTACTTGTTGACCTACACGCTGCCGTCTGCATATTGTGATCAGACAAACCACGTTCCCGACATCTATAAAGCAATTAGCTACTTGCTGCCACCTACTGATATGGAAGAGTATTACACTGACACATTTGCAGATTATTATTACTGGCTTGCAAAAAATATTCTTAACCCAAATAGGTAAAATTACATATCCTCCCACGTCACACCAGACTCCAGCCTGTGGCACACTAAAAACACTGTCTTATCCTAGCACTGCATGGTTTGGACTGGACCGGAATGGTAAACCCCGATGTGTAGGATTTGGATAGCGCTTGTGTGAAATTGTGAGGCGACAATAACACAACACAGGCGGACATCTTTCTTTTTGCCATGGCTGTTATAACTGTCCGCTTGGGATGGTTTCCTGCTGGCTCCGCTGTGAACGGGACTCTCGCTGCTGTGTTGGATCCGCTTTGGACTGGACTCTCGCGACTGTGTTGGATCCATTGTAGATTGAACTTTCACAGTATCATGTTAGACCCGCTCGACATCCATTGCTTTCCTCCTCTCCAATGTTCTCATAGTCATTATTGTCACCGATGTCCCACTGGGTGTGAGTTTTCCTTGCCCTTATGTGGGCCTACCGAGGATGTCGTGGTGGTTTGTGCAGCCCTTTGAGACACTAGTGATTTAGGGCTATATAAGTAAACATTGATTGATTGATTGATAACTGAGGCACTAAAATCCTTACACATTTACAGTGCATGTGTGGTTCGCGCTACGGTTAATCAAACTGGTTAAAATAAAGCTTCTATTTATATTTTGTGGCTTCTAATAATTTACAAAAATGTATCTAATCCGGACGGCGAGAACTTCAAAAAGGTGGACATACAAACAGGTGAGAGTGGCGGTGTGAACAGAAAGATGCCAAAAAGTGGTAGAGATTAGGGCTGGGTGATATATCGATATACTCGATATATCGCGAGTTTGTGTCTGTGCGATATAGAAAATGACTATATGGTAATATTGGAGTATACGTTCTCACACAGTTGCTTTTAGCTGCGGGCAATACACTACATGCTCTTCCCACTCTCTTGTCTCTCCTTCTCAGAGACGTAAAACAAGCGCACCTTCTTACATACATAACGTAGCGACATGGTAACGTTAGCTGTGATGCTAACGGTGCGTTGCGAGTGGTAATACGAGAGAGAGAAGGCGCGAATCTGGTAAGAAATGGAGGAAGAATTAATTCCCAAGAAAAACAGCACAGGGTCCATCATTTGGCTTCAAGCGGGAAGACGCCGAACAATTATGCGGCAAAAGCGTTGCTACAAAAAGTAGCACCTACTGCTAACGTGTAGCATCATTTGAAAAGTCACCCGCTAGAGAATGAAGAGTGCTTGAAACTCTGCATGTCAATATCTCTGTTTGGTGCAAACACACCACAAAATGCCGAAGTAATTTCCAGATGAAAAAAAAAAATCAACAGGAGATAACGTCCGCAGGAAGCTACCACATAGCAAAGGACATACACTATTAGATTTCCTATTATGCAGCTCATTTCTATGTGACAGTTACTGAAATATCTTGTGTGACATCATGCACAAAAGTGCACTTGATATGTTTTAAACTATTGTAGTGGCGTTCTGTACAAAAAGTGCACTTTAATTGAGTGTTGTTTTGATATGTCATCTTAGTGACATCATGCACAAAAGTGCACTCATAGCTTGTTTGAAAATGTCTCTGACAATCTTGCACTTTCTGTTTTGGAAATGACATGAATGTTTGTGCCACTGCTTAATAACTGTTTCATAAATACACTTTTAGTTGTAATTTCCCTCTCTGCATGAAAGTTTAAAAGTAGCATATATGAATGCAGTATGAAGAAGAATGTTTGAATGTAGACACATAGAATCATCAGACTGCTGTCATTATATGTATCAAGTGTTCATTCAAGGCTAAGGATAAATATGGAGATATATATGGTGTATCGTGATATGGCCTAAAGATATCAAGATATTAAAAAAAGGCCATATCGCCCAGCCCTACCGATGAATTGGCTGCACCGTGTTTAGGGAAGAGTAACCAATTTTAACCAAGTCAGAACCGGAATAGATACCGGTAGTCAACCAATTTTTGGTACTTTTGAGTGTTAATAAATATTTATGGTTTAAGAATATATACATTTTTAATTTCGATCCATGCATCCATTCGTCCATCCATTTGTTACCGCTTGTCCCTTTCGGAGTCGCTGGAGCCTATCTCAGCTGCATTCGGGCGGTAGGCGGGGTACACCCTGGACAAGTCGCCACCTCATCGCAGGGCCAACACAGATAGCTGTGCTGTCTAGTAGTTACACTTTGTGTTCTCATTACATTTCTGAGGCTCATTTGCAAGAATTATGAAGCAGACTTTGCATGCAGTTGCTATTTCACGGTCTATTGCCGAGCTGGAAAGCAGTCTTTGCCATGAGTGTAATGTTGCACCCTGTAAAAAAGTGTTTATACTGCAAGTAATGTCCTTTCTACACACTTTATTTTTGATTGTAATCTCAGTTGTAGTTTTCATTACTAAATTCAGAGATGTTGAAATCGCCATGTAAAACCGCTAATGCTAAATCAGTAGAATGTCTATGATAAAGTCCATTTAAATGGGCGCATTTTAGGAAAAGTGGATCCTTACTATATGTTTGAGCATTTACTTTCAGGTAGAGGAATCCAATAACATCGGACTGACGATATCGGCCGATAAATGCTTTAAAATGTAATATCGTAAATTATCGGTACCTGTTTCAAACAGTAACATTTATGACTTTCTAAATCGCCGCTGTACGGAGTGGTACACGGACGTAGGGAGAAGTACAGAGCGCCAATAAACCTTAAAGGCACTGCCTTTGCGTGCCGGCCCAGTCACGTATCTACGGCTTTTCTCACACACACACAAGTGAATGCAAGCATACTTGGTCAACAGCCATACAGGTCACACTGAGGGTGGCCGTATAAACAACTTGAACCCTGTTACAAATACGTGCCACACTGTGAACCCACACCAAACAAGAACGACAAACACATTTCGGGAGAACATCCACACCGTAACACAACATTAACACAATAGAACAAATACCCAGAACCCCTTGCAGCACTATCTCTTCCGAGTTGCTACAATATAAACCCCCCCCCTTCTCCCTACCCCGCCCACCTCAACCTCCTCATGCTCTCTCAGGGAGAGCATGTCCCACATTCAAAGCTGCTGTTTTGAGGCATGTTAAAAAATAATGCACTTTGTGACTTCAATAATAAATATGGCGGTGCCATGTTGGCACTTTTTTCCAGAACTTGAGTTGATTTACTTGGGAAAACCTTGTGACATTGTTTAATGCACAACAAAATTAGGCATAATAATGTGTTAATTCCACGACTGTATATATCAGTATCGGTTGATATCGGAATCGATAATTAAGAGTTGGACAATATCGGATAACGGCAAAAGAGCCATTATTGGACATCTCTACTGTCAGGCATTTTAGCTTTATTCGAAAATGACCTCGAGTAGTGGTTCACAATTATTTTCTGTCACGCCCCCCAACCCTGGGGACAACATTTTTTCCACGCACCCCTGAAGTTAGTTTCATTTTTTTATTTGTATGTGTCAAGGTAGTTATTTTCTTAACACATTATTATTACTACGATTTGAGAATCAAACCAGTGGCAGAAAATGGATGGATGCATTAAGTGGGCTCTCAAAATTAACAAAATATTGGGCAGGCATATCCCGGGGCAGCTATATGGGGATATAAAATAAGCCGATACGGATGGCGGGAAAGAAGGTGAGTGGCTGGCTGGTGTGTAAGTCAGCGCTATTTCGCTGCAAGACGGGGCGGGGCGTCAACAGGGCTGGGGATGGCAGCGCCGTGCCGTGGCGGTGCCATTCCGCGTCCGGTGGAAATCCGGGGTGAATATGAATGGAAAAGTCCACCTTACTCCTCACCGATGTGGAAACGTGGCCCCCTAAATACCAAAACAAGTGAGTGGAATATCCCCCGCCTTAGTGCAACAGTGTCGCTGCCGCCCCTCCCCGACTCCGAGACAGGAGCACGTCATGTACACGAGGCCGGCGGCCCGTCGCCGCACTCAGCTTCCCACCAGCAGCACTCTACTATCGCTTTCAATTATTCAGCGGCAAAGGAGAGGCGACGGGTGACAGAGGCCCACCTTGAGATGACTTGACTTTAAGGACCATTGGCTGGAAAGACGCACCCATTTTCTACCGCTTGTCCCTTTACGCTTCACGGGGGGGTGCTGGAGCCTATCTCAGCTGCATTGGGGCGGGAGGCGGGGTGCACCCTGGACAAGTCGCCACATATGCGGTCCTCTCCAAGGTTTCTCATAGTCATCATTGTCACTGTCACCGACGTCCCACTGGAGTGAGTTTTCTTTTCCCTTATGTGGGCCTACCGAGGATGCCGTTGTGGTTTTTTGTTGTGGTTTGTGCAGCCCTTTGAGACACTGGTGATCTAGGGCTATATAAATAAACATTGATTGATTGATTGATTGTTGATGTTTGTGCAGCCCTTTGAGACACTGTTGATTTAGGGCAATTAAAATAAACATTGATTGGTTGATTGATTGATTGATTGATGTTTGTGCAGCCCTTTGAGACACTGTTGATTTAGGGCTATTAAAATAAACATTGATTGGTTGATTGATTGATATTTGTGCAGCCCTTTGAGACACTGGTGATTTAGGGCTATATAAATAAACATTGATTGATTGATTGATTGATTGATGTTTGTGCAGCCCTTTGAGACACTGTTGATTTAGGGCTATTAAAATAAACATTGATTGGTTGATTGATTGATGTTTGTGCAGCCCTTTGAGACACTTGTGATTTAGGGCTATATAAATAAACATTGATTGATTGATTGATTGATTGATTGATGTTTGTGCAGCCCTTTGAGACACTGTTGATTTAGGGCTATTAAAATAAACATTGATTGGTTGATTGATTGATTGATGTTTGTGCAGCCCTTTGAGACACTGTTGATTTAGGGCTATTAAAATAAACATTGATTGGTTGATTGATTGATTGATGTTTGTGCAGCCCTTTGAGACACTGTTGATTTAGGGCTATTAAAATAAACATTGATTGGTTGATTGATTGATTGATGTTTGTGCAGCCCTTTGAGACACTGTTGATTTAGGGCTATTAAAATAAACATTGATTGGTTGATTGATTGATGTTTGTGCAGCCCTTTGAGACACCTGTGATTTAGGGCTATATAAACAAACTGATTGATTGATTGATTGATTGATTGATTGATGTTTGTGCAGCCCTTTGAGATACTGTTGATTTAGGGCTATTAAAATAAACATTGATTGATGTTTGTGCAGCCCTTTGAGACACTGGGGATTTAGGGCAATATAAATAAACTGATTGATTGATTGATTGATTGATGTTTGTGCAGCCCTTTGAGATACTGGTGATTTAGGGCTATATAAATAAACATTGTTTGATTTTTTGATGTTTGTGCAGCCCTTTGAGATACTGGTGATTTAGGGCTATATAAATAAACATTTAATGATTGATTGATGTTTGTGCAGCCCTTTGAGACACTGGTGATTTAGGGCTATATAAACAAACTTTGATTGATTGATGTTTGTGCAGCCCTTTGAGATACTGGCGATTTAGGGCTATATAAATAAACATTGATTGGTTGATTGATCTGGTAATGAGGTGGCGACTTATCATGGGTGTACACCGCCTTCTGCCCGATTGTAGCTGAGATAGGCACTAGCGCCCCCGTGACCCCAAAAAAAGGAATAGGCGGTAGAAAAATGGATGGATGGTTGATTGATTGGTTTGTGCAGCCCTTTGAGACACTGGTGATTTAGGGATATATAAATAAACATTGATTGATTGATTAATGTTTGTGCAGCCCTTTGAGACACTGGTGATTTAGGGCTATATAAAAAACGATTGATTGATGTTTGTGCAGCCCTTTGAGACACTAGTGATTTAGGGCTGTATAAATAAACATTGATTGATTGATTGATTGATTGAGTGATGCTTGCATGGCTGATGCTGCATTATGAGCTAAAACTGGTCACATGATGGTTCTGATGTCGTCATCAAAATACCGAGAAAACACGTCATCGCCTCTTAGGTTCGGCTAAAATGTTGGATTACGAGGGGAAAAAAAAAAAAAAAAAAAAAAGCACCACAATGCGGGTGGCAGAGGGGCGGACGGCGGCAGCTGGCGTGCGGCGCAAACGTGCATAAAAGCCGCCCCGGACTGCATGGCTTCCTCATTAGGTGATCCAGGGCTATGTAACGTTACTTAACACGGGAGCACAAATCATCTGCAGCTGCTCGAAAGGAGGAGGAGGAGGGAGTAGGAGGAGGAGGAGGAGGCGGAAAAAAAAGGCAGCAGGTCGGCCTTAGGACGGAGGAGCCAGTGCGGAGCTGTCACTGAGGCGAGGGCCGGGGAAATGTCACCAGGTCTCCGGAGGGCCCGGCTGGCGGGCTCCGCTAGGGCGCTCACGGATGTTGACGCCCACGTGTACCACCGTGACACCATTCGGGGTTTTTTTGTGTGTGTTTTTTTTTAAATTGGCTAACTGGGCTACAAAGAGCGGCGTAGCTCGGTGCCGAGTGGCCGAGCGAGAGCGCTCCTTACCCCGCTAGCCGTTAGCTGCCAGTAGCGCTATCTGACACATTAGCGGCGGGAGCTACCTCCGCTTAGCATTCGCCCACTAGCCGGCCAGTGAGGAGACAAACACGGTGTTAATGCGTGTGTGTGTGCCGCTTACTTCCCGAGCTCCTCGTACAGCTGGTACTCGTCGGTGAACCGGGTGGACGTAGCGGTGGTCGCCATGGTTAGGACGACGACGACGACGGTGGTGGTGCTGGAAGTGGTGGTGCTGGAGGTGGTGGTGGTGGTGGTGGTGGTGGCCGCAGCGCCTGGCTCTCGTTCCGGGGGTCCGAGAGAAGGGAAGCCGAGCCTCCGACACAGCAAGCAGCGAAGTGACAGGCAGCCAAGTCTGAAGGAGAGGAGAGCCGCGCGCACGGAGAGGGAGGGGCCGGCCGGAGGAGGAGGAGGGGGAGGAGGGAGAGTGACGACGCTGATGGTGGCGGACGCGTGTGAGTGTAGTAAAAGGGGGAGGAGTTATCGCGAGACTTGGCTGGAAGTTGACGCCAAGTCACGGACACCAGCACCGCTTTTTTGCGTAATGGCTGCGCATTAGAGATGGGAGTCATGGCTCTTTGGAGCTTTTCTTTTAAAAAAAGACTGTTTTTTAATTTAAAGTTGTTGTTTATTTTGCCGTTATACAGTCGTGGTCAGACGTACGGCCCGCCAACAGGCTTCATCCGGCCCGCGGGATGAGTTTGGCAAGTATAAAAAACTTAACCTGAAATTTTTTTATGAAAGAAACTGCTGTTTTACATGTGTCCACTAGATGTCGCAATAGCAATTATTTTTTATATTTGTAGACTATGCTACATATATACGTTTGTTTTCTTTTCCACTATGGACTGGATTCTCACTATTATGTTAGATCCACTATGGACTGGACTCTCACTATTATGTTAGATGCACTAGGAACTGGACTCTCACTATTATGTTAGATGCACTAGGAACTGGACTCTCACTATTATGTTAGATGCACTAGGAACTGGACTCTCACTATTATGTTAGATCCACTATGGACGGGACTCTCACTATTATGTTAGATGCACTAGGAACTGGACTCTCACTATTATGTTAGATCCACAATGGACTGGACTCTCACACTATTATGTTAGATCCACAATGGACTGGACTCTCACACTATTATGTTAGATCCACAATGGACTGGACTCTCACACTATTATGTTAGATCCACTATAAACTGGACTCTCACTATTATGTTAGATCCACTATGGACTGGACTCTCACTATTATGTAAGATCCACTAAGGACTGGACTCTCACACTATTATGTTGGATCCACTATGGACTGGACTCTCACTATTATGTTAGATCCACTATGGACTGGACTCTCACACTATTATGTTAGATCCACTATGGACTGGACTCTCACTATTATGTTAGATCCACTATGGACTGGACTGTCACTATTATGCTAGATCCACTATGGACTGGACTCTCACACTATTATGCTAGATCCACTATGGACTGGACTCTCACTATTATGTAAGGTCCACTATGGACTGGACTCTCACACTATTATGTTAGATCCACTATGGACTGGACTCTCACTATTATGTTAGGTCCACTATGGACTGGACTCTCACTATTATGTTAGATTCACTAGGGACTGGACTCTCACACTATTATGTTAGATCCACTATGGACTGGACTTTCACAATATTATGCTAGATCCACTATGGACTGGACTCTCACTATTATGTTAGATCCACTATGGACTGGACTCTCACTATTATGTTAGATCCACTATGGACTGGACTCTCACTATTATGTTAGATGCACTAGGAACTGGACTCACACTATTATGTTAGATCCACTATGGACTGGACTCTCACTATTATGTTAGATCCACTATGGACTGGACTCTCACTATTATGTTGGATCCACTATGGACTGGACTCTCACACTATTATGTTAGATCCACTATGGACTGGACTCTCACTATTATGTTAGATCCACTATGGACTGGACTCTCACTATTATGTTAGATTCACTATGGACTGGACTCTCACACTATTATGTTAGATCCACTATGGACTGGATTCTCACTATTATGTTAGATCCACTATGGACTGGATTCTCACTATTATGTTAGATCCACTATGGACTGGACTCACACTATTATGTTAGATCCACTATGGACTGGACTCTCACTATTATGTTAGATCCACTATGGACTGGATTCTCACTATTATGTTAGATCCACTATGGACTGGACTCACACTATTATGTTAGATCCACTATGGACTGGACTCTCACTATTATGTTAGATCCACTATGGACTGGACTCTCACTATTATGTTAGATCCACTATGGACTGGACTCTCACTATTATGTTGGATCCACTATGGACTGGACTCACACTATTATGTTAGATCCACTATGGACTGGACTCACACTATTATGTTGGATCCACTATGGACTTGACTCTCACACTATTATGTTAGATCCACTATGGCCTGGACTCTCACTATTATGTTAGATCCACTATGGACTGGACTCTCACTATTATGTTAGATCCACTATGGACTGGACTCTCACACTATTATGTTAGATCCACTATGGACTGGACTCTCACTATTATGTTAGATCCACTATGGACTGGACTCTCACTATTATGTTAGATCCACTATGGACTGGACTCTCACACTATTATGTTAGATCCACTATGGACTGGACTCTCACTATTATGTTAGATCCACTATGGACTGGACTCTCACTATTATGTTAGATCCACAATGGACTGGATTCTCACTATTATGTTAGATCCACTACGGACTGGACTCTCACTATTATGTTAGATCCACTATGGACTGGACTCTCACTATTATGTTAGATCCACAATGGACTGGATTCTCACTATTATGCTAGATCCACTATGGACTGGACTCTCACACTATTATGTTAGATCCACTATGGACTGGACTCACACTATTATGTTAGATCCACTATGGACTGGACTCACACTATTATGTTAGATCCACTATGGACTGGACTCACACTATTATGTTAGATCCACTATGGACTGGACTCTCACTATTATGTTAGATCCACTATGGACTGGACTCTCACACTATTATGTTAGATCCACTATGGACTGGACTCTCACTATTATGTTTGATCCACTATGGACTGGACTCTCACTATTATGTTAGATCCACTATGGACTGGACTCTCACTATTATGTTAGATCCACTATGAACTGGACTCTCACACTATTATGTTAGATCCACTATGGACTGGACTCTCACTATTATGTTAGATCCACTATGGACTGGACTCTCACTATTATGTTAGATCCACAATGGACTGGATTCTCACTATTATGTTAGATCCACTACGGACTGGACTCTCACTATTATGTTAGACCCACTATGGACTGGACTCTCACTATTATGTTAGATCCACAATGGACTGGATTCTCACTATTATGCTAGATCCACTATGGACTGGACTCTCACACTATTATGTTAGATCCACTATGGACTGGACTCACACTATTATGTTAGATCCACTATGGACTGGACTCACACTATTATGTTAGATCCACTATGGACTGGACTCTCACTATTATGTTAGATCCACTATGGACTGGACTCTCACACTATTATGTTAGATCCACTATGGACTGGACTATCACACTATTATGCTAGATCCACTATGGACTGGACTCTCACACTATTATGTTTGATCCACTATGGACTGGACTCTCACACTATTATGCTAGATCCACTATGGACTGGACTCTCACACTATTATGTTAGATCCACTATGGACTGGACTCTCACACTATTATGTTAGATCCACTATGGACTGGACTATCACACTATTATGCTAGATCCACTATGGACTGGACTCTCACACTATTATGTTTGATCCACTATGGACTGGACTCTCACAATATCATGTATTTGGGGCATTCTACCAATATGAAGGAAACATGAATTTCCTGGAAATTTGGGAATTTTGGGAAAACCCGGGAAGTTTTGAAAATATTGTCCTTAATGTTTTGAATGAGTTGGTGTTAGAATATTTGGAATCGGTTGAACAATGTTGACGTAGTAACCGTTTGAATTGAGGACGGGTATTTCGAAATTCCCAGAATTTTGGGAATACCAGGAATTTGTACGGGAAAAAAAAGGAAGATTTGTTGTCTCAACTAAGAGGAATGTTTTGAAGGTGGGATGGTAAAAAACGGTTGTAAAATGTAGAGTTCCCGGGAAGAGGTCAAACTAGGGCTTTGGAAAACTGGTAAATCTGGGAATTCCTGGAATAATTTTTTTGAACTTGGAGAATAGTTGTGTGGGTAAAGTGGAGTGTGGATGCTTTAAATGCTTGAGAAATGTGGAATATGCAGTCCATCGTATATTTTCCCATTCATTGTCAACGGGGAAAAAACTCCGGGATATTACGGTAAAACTGAGAATTTGGGCTCTGGGAAAAGATGTCCAGTGTTGGATGTATCAGAAGAGCAGTGTGGGTGGAAGGTTGGTGCGGCGCAAATTCTTTTTTTTAATGTATTTATTTTTTAATTTGTATTTATTTTTTGTCATGAAAAAGGGAGGGTTTTTGGGTTGGTGCACTAATTGTAAGTATCTTGTGTTTTTTATGTTGATTTAGTAAAAAAAAGAAAAAGAAAAAATGTAATAAAAAATTATTCTGCACCCCGGTACCAATCGAGCCGCTGCCCGGTGGTTGAGGACCCCTGATTTACAGTACATTAACACATTTGCACACACACATAGGTCCCTTTGGTGGCCTCACAAGTGACCATAAATCCCCTAAATCCTTAACTTTAACAACCATATTGCTTCAATAATAAACATTTTAAAAAGTCCGAAGACATGCACCTGGGGATAAGTTGATTGGTGGATTGACTAACTGGTCCCTAGTTTGTGAATGTGAGTGTGAATGTTGTCTATCTGTGTTGGCCCTGCGACTTGTCCAGGGTGTATCCCGCCTTCCGCCCATGTGCAGCTGAGATAGGCTCCAGCAACCCCCGCGACCCCGGAACAAGCGGTAGGAAATGGATGGATGGATGGAAGAAGGCTAAAGTAATCCTGACGTGTTTAGCCCACCTGAATTCAACTTACTAAATGTGTCGTCGTATGATTATTTTACACTGAAGTATAACACAAACACATTCATTAAAATAAAAATAAACTAAATAAAACATACTTATTTTGAAAAATAATATTTTAAAATAACCTGGACCCACAATGATGTCAACGCCATGCGGATGACCGCTCACAGCCACTAGGGGGCATATAGGTGACTGCTATGATATGCTGTGATATATCAACGACAACCACTTTATTTTTTTGTTTATTTTTTTTCGTGGTAATTTCTGCACATTTAAAGCCTTGAAAGCAGCTTGGCTTGGGGAAAAAATAAAAATAAATTCCATGCGCTTACTGCTGTGTCACACTTGACTGCAGCAAGTTGCATAAGTAAAACACACACACACACACAAGCACACACACACACACACACACACACACACACACACACACACACACACACACACACACACACACACTGGTTATCATTTGGAATGGGGTCCAAGATGTTGATCAGAACTTGTGGGGACCAGCCTTTCTACAGGTTGTGGAGGTATAACAAAAATGGTGTAAAATGTCCACAGCCCAGTTAGCTCGGACACGTCTTTAAATCTCTGGATTGATGAAGTAATGTGTTGATCATACTTACTGGGGACCCTGGGGAAAAAGAGTTAAAATGGTTCATGGGGACTAAATTTAAATCATTTTGCATAATTCACACAAATTTGTACGTGACTACTGAGGACCATTTAAAAAAAATAAAAAAATCAAATTAGATATGGGGCAAAGCTGAAAAACACTAAGGCATCTTCAGAATGGATCTGACTATCATTTAAGAAGTTTTCCCCTTAAGGGGACATGTTTGTTTTTTTTGGGTCCCCATACCGTCAGAAGTCCCCTAAAGGTGACTGTGTAAACCATGTCCCCATTAAGTCGGCATTGCCAGAACACACACACACACACACACACACACACACACACACACACACACACACGCACACACACACACACACACACACACACACTCGTAATTATTTGGAACAGGAACCAAGTTTTTAGATCAGAACTTGTGGGGACCACCCTTTCTACAGGTTGTGGAGGCATCAAAAACATTTTGGTAAAATGGCCGCTGCCCAGTTAGCTCATTCACGTCTTTAAATCTCTGGATTGATGAAGAATTAAATTATTTTGCAGTGTTCCCTTTAGGGGACATGTTTTTTTTTGGGGTCCCCATACCGTCAGAAGTCCCCTAAAGGTGACTGTGTAAACCATGTCCCCATTAAGTCAGCATTGCCAGAACACACACACACACACACACACACACACTCACACACACACACACACACACACACACACACACACAGCCCAGATCAATATTGATTAATGCAGGTCTTGCTCTGAACACAGTTGGCCTTTCCGAGTCACTGATTTTGCCTATTGCGTGTGTGTGTGTGTGTGTGTGTGTGTGTGTGTGTGTGTGTGTGTGTGTGTGTGTGTGTGTGTGTGTGTGTGTGTGTGTGTGTGAAGCACGAGTAAGTAACATAGCACAGGCCAAAACGTGACTTTGTGTGCCAAATGTGTGGAAGGTGCACCAATGTTGTTCTTTTTCTCCTTTTTCCACAGCGCCGTGAAAGACGTGTCACACGCAGCCAGAGTGCCTCGCTAAATGTTTAATGTGGCAGGAGTGGGAGTGGGAGTGGGAGGCCAGGGTTGGGGTGGGGTCGCAGCCTGACAAGGATGCTGCAGTCCAGAAAAAAAAATGGACACTTTAGGACCAGCGCTGCTTGGAAGTCGCCTGACGCTGCACAACAACACCCAGGTTGGATGAGCTACACAAAGCTGGGGAACTGATTTAATGTGGCCTGCCGTTTCCTTTTCAGTGATATGCCACATTATTCTACTGTATATGATATCCCGCATAATTTTATAGTACATGCAATGTCATTTAGGTGGCCCGTCACATCATTTTGTGGTCTGCCGCATAATTTCAAGTGGCCCCTCGTATCATTTTATGCGATATGGCACATCATTTTATGTGGTCGGCTGCATAATTTAAATTGGCCCGGCGCATCATTTTACGTGGTCGGCTGCATCTTTTAAAGTGGCCCGTCACATCATTTTATGTGGTCGGCTGCATCATTTCAAACGGCCGGCTGCATCTTCTAATGTGGCCCCTCGTATCATTTTATGCGATATGGCACATCATTTTATGTGGTCGGCTGCATAATTTAAATTGGCCCGGCGCATCATTTTACGTGGTCGGCTGCATCTTTTAAAGTGGCCCGTCACATCATTTTATGTGGTCGGCTGCATCATTTCAAACGGCCGGCTGCATCTTTTAATGTGGCCCCTCGTATCATTTTATGCGATATGGCACATCATTTTATGTGGTCGGCTGCATAATTTAAATTGGCCCGGCGCATCATTTTACGTGGTCGGCTGCATCTTTTAAAGTGGCCCGTCACATCATTTTACGTGGTCGGCTGCATCATTTAATCTGGCCCGTCGCATCATTTTATGTGATCAGCCACTTCATTTAATGTGGTCGGCTGCATCATTTAATCTGACCCGTCGCATCATTTTCTGTGATATGCCACATCATTTAATGTGGTCGGCTGCATCATTTAATCTGACCCGTCGCATCATTTTCTGTGATATGCCACATCATTTTATGTGGTCGGCTGCATAATTTAAATTGGCCCGTCGCATCATTTTACGTGGTCGGCTGCATCTTTTAAAGTGGCCCGTCACATCATTTTACGTGGTCGGCTGCATCATTTAATCTGGCCCGTCGCATCATTTTCTGTGATATGCCACATCATTTAATGTGGTCGGCTGCATCATTTCAAGCGGCCGGCTGCATCTTTTAATGTGGCCCCTCGTATCATTTTATGCGATATGGCACATAATTTTACGTGGTCGGCTGCATCATTTAAAGTGGCCCGTCGCATCATTTTATGTGATATGTCACATCCTTTTATGTAGTCGGCTGCAACATTTAAAGTGGCCCGTCGCATCATTTTACGTGGTCGGGTTCATCATTTAAAGTAGCCCGTCACATCATTTTATGTGATATGCCACATCATTTAATGTGGTCGGCTGCATCATTTCAAGCGGCCGGCTGCATCCTTTAATGTGGCCCCTCGTATCATTTTATGCGATATGCCACATCATTTTATGTGGTCGGCTGCATAATTTAAATTGGCCCGTCGCATCATTTTACGTGGTCGGCTGCATCTTTTAATGTGGCCCGTCACATCATTTTACGTGGTCGGCTGCATCATTTAATCTGGCCCGTCGCATCATTTTATGTGATCAGCCACTTCATTTAATGTGGTCGGCTGCATCATTTAATCTGACCCGTCGCATCATTTTCTGTGATATGCCACATCATTTAACGTGGTCGGCTGCATCATTTCAAACGGCCGGCTGCATCTTTTAATGTGGCCCCTCGTATCATTTTATGCGATATGCCACATCATTTTATGTGGTCAGCTGCATAATTTAAAGTGGCCCGTCGCATCATTTTATGTGATATGTCACATCCTTTTATGTAGTCGGCTGCAACATTTAAACTGGACCGTTGCATCATTTTATGTGGTCGGCTGCATCATTTAATGTGGCCCCTTGCATCATTTAATGTGATATGCCACCTCATTTTATGTGGTCGGCTGCATCATTTAAAGTGGACCCTCGCATCATTTTATGTCATCCATCCATCTATCCATTTTCCTACCGCTTGTCCCTCTTGGGGTGGCGGCGTTTTTGCAGCCTATCCCAGCTGCACTCGAGTGGAAGGCAGGACACACCCTGGGACAAGTCGCCACCTCCTCGCATGCCGCTTTATTTGAAGTGGCCCGCCACTTCATTTTACTTGGTCCTGCAACAAGCAAATGTGAAATGATGTCGTATTCATTTCTATTGACTCTTACAGGCGGCCCTCGGAGGGCAGCCATGAATGCGATGTGGCCCTCAGTAAAAAAGTGTGACACGCCTCCATTACAGGACCTCATTTTCTCTTTATTCTATCCTATTGATTTCATAACCCACGTATTTATGTGCCGGTCTATTTCAGTGCTTTATGTACATACTATCCTTCTTCTGCCACGCATCGGGCTAAATCTGGGAGGGCGGCTACTACATTTCATGCCATCTCATGTGTCTCATGTGTGCTGCTGTGACACCAGAAAGTTCCTGGAATGTTTCCTATACTTTTCGGCAGCCTTGAACGCAACACCGGAGGTCCTCAGTTTGTCTGCACGGCATAAAAGAAAACACCAAATTTAGACAACGTGGGAACACAAAAGCTAAAAAACCTAATAGCCTAAAAGCTCTTCAACACACTTAACTCAGGGGAGCCTGACACTTTTCCACGGAGGGGCCCCAAACCGACAGATCAAAGGAAGCGGGGGCCATTTGGGTAGTTTTTACCTTCAAAACCAGGACAATAAAAGGGCAAGAAAATGCAATTTTGGTAGAAAAGTTGTGCGAATGTGAGGTGGCGACTTGTCCAGGGTGTACACCGCCTTCCGCCCAAATGCAGCTGGGATAGGCTCCAGCTCCCCCCGCAACCCCAAAAGGGACAAGCGGTAGAAAATGGATGGATGGAAGTTGTGCGAATGCTAACAGTTAGCACGCTGGCCAAATAGCTTCAGGTAACAAAAAATGTAAGCGTGATGAGTTTAAAAAAAAACCTAGCATGCTAACCGTATTATGCTAACAATAGCGTGTCCTAACAGTTAGCACGCTGGCCAAATAGCTTCAGGTAACAAAAAATACAAGAATGATGAATTAAAAAATAAATAAATAGCATGCTAACAGTATTATGCTAACAATAGCATGTCCTAACAGTTAGCATGATGGCCGAATAGCTTTAGGTAACAAAAAATATAGCATCATGAGTTTAAAAAAACTAGCATGCTAACAGTATTATGCTAACAATAGCATGTCCTAACAGTTAGCACGCTGGCCAAAAAGCTTCAGGTAACAAAAAATATAAGCATGATGAGTTAAAAAAAAAAAACTAGCATGCTAACAGTATTATGCTAACAATAGTATGTCCTAACAGTTAGCACGCTGGCCAAAAAGCTTCAGGTAACAAAAAATATAAGCATGATGAGTTAAAAAAAAAAAACTAGCATGCTAACAGTATTATGCTAACAATAGCATAAACTAACCGTTAGCACGCTGGCCAAAAAGCTTCAGGTAACACAAAACATACAAACCCCGTTTCCATATGAGTTGGGAAATTGTGTTAGATGTAAATATAAACAGAATACAATGATTCGCAAATCCTTTTCAAGCCATATTCAGTTGAATATGCTACAAAGACAACATATTTCATGTTCAAACTCATAAATTTTCTTTTTTTTGTGCAAATAATCATTAACTTAGAATTTCATGGCTGCAACACGTGACAAAGTAGTTGGGAAAGGGCATGTTCACCACTGTGTTACATCACCTTTTCTTTTAACAACACTCAATAAACGTTTGGGAACTGAGGAAACTAATTGTTGAAGCTTTGAAAGTGGAATTCTTTCCCATTCTTGTTTTATGTAGAGCTTCAGTCCTTCAACAGTCCGGGGTCTCCGCTGTCCTATTTTACGCTTCATAATGCGCCACACATTTTCCATGGGAGACAGGTCTGGACTGCAGGTGGGCCAGGAAAGTACCCGCATTCTTTTACTACGAAGCCACGCTGTTGTAACACATGGCTTGGCATTGTTTTGCTGACATAAGCAGGGGCGTCCATGATAACATTGCGTGGATGACAACATATGTTGCTCCAAAACCTGTATGGACCATTCAGCATTAATGGTGCCTTCACAGGTGTGTAAGTTACCCATGCCTTGGGCACTAATGCACCCCCATACCATCACACATGCTGGCTTTTACACTTTGTGTCCATAACAGTCTGGATGTTTATTTTCCTCTTTGTTCCGGAGGACACCACGTCCACAGTTTCCAAATATAATTTGAAATGTGGACTCGGCAGTCCACAGAACACTTTTCCACTTTGCATCAGTCCATCTTAGATGAGCTCGGGCCCAGCGAAGCCGGCGGCATTCCTGGGTGTTGTTGATAAATGGCTTTTGCTTTGCATAGTAGAGTTTTAACTTGCACTTACAGATGTAGCGACCAACTTTAGTTACTGACAGTGGTTTTATGAAGTGTTCCTGAGCCCATGTGGTGATATCCTTTGCACACTGTTGTTGGTTTTTGATGCAGTACCGCCTGATGGATCAAAGGTGCGTAATATCATGGCTTACATGCAGTGATTTCTCCATATTCTCTGAACCTTTTGATGATTTTACAGACCATAGATGTTAAAATCCCTAAATTCCTTGCAATAGTTTGTTGAGAAATGTTGTTCTAAAACTGTTCGACAATTTGCTTACAAAGGGGTGTACCTCGCCCCATCCTTTCTTGTGAAAGACTGAGCATTTTTTGGGAAGCTGTTTTTATAGCCAATCATGGCACCCACCTGTTCCCAATTAGCCTGCACACCTGTGGGATGTTCCAAATAAGTGTTTGATGAGCATTACTCAGCTTTATCAGTATTTATTGCCACCTTTCCCAACTTCTTTGTCACGTGTTGCTGGCATCAAATTATAAAGTTAATGATTATTTGCACAAAAAAAAAAATGTTTATGAGTTTGAACATCCCGCCTTCCGCCCGATTGTAGCTGAGATAGACTCCAGCGCCCCCGCGACCCAAAAAGGGAATAAGCGTGGCTTCTTAGGAAAATAATGCGGGTACTAGACTGGCCTGCCTGTAGTCCAGACTTGTCTTCCATTGAAATTTTTTTGCAATGTGTTGCTGCCCTTAAATTGTACGTTAATGATTATTTGCACAAAACAAATATCTTGTCTTTGCAGTCTATTCAATTAAATATAAGTTGAAAAGGATTTGCAAATCATTGTATTCTGTTTTTATTGACCATTTACACAATGTGACAACTTCACTGCTTCTGGCTTTTGTACCTCAGAAGCTCAGAGAGGCGATTGTCCTACACTTTTCAGCGGTCTTGAATGCAACACAGGAGGTCCCCTTCCCGCCTGCTCAGCACTCTGGTGGCACACTAAAGAAGGAAAAAGAAGAAGAAGAAGAAGAAGGAGCAACAATGTATCACTTTTGTCTTTTTCTGTCAGTGTGGGAACACAAAAGCTGCATGCAAGGTGCAAAAGTGCAAATATGATGAAGACATATCTGCATGTGCAGCTTGGCCGAGGGGAAACAACGTGTGTGTGTGTGTGTGTGTGTGTGTGTGTGTGTGTGTGTGTGTGTGTGTGTGTGTGTGTGTGTGTGTGTGTGTTCTTGTATTTCTACCCTTCTTGAGACACCAACAAGGAAAAGTAGCTTCCATATGAGGAGGTGATGAAATAAATCCTGGTCCCAATAACATTGCATCTAATGTCTCATTTGCACCCCTAGTGGTAAAATCTATCAAAATGAGGGTGGTCCCAAAAAGGATGGATTTTTCAAATTGACTGTGTGTCGCTTTTAAAAGTGCTCCCCCTCTGGCCAACATATGAAATAACAAGTGCGTGTAAAACAATTTGAAGTACTCCCTCTCTGGCCAACATATGAAATAACAAGAGTGTGTAAGAAATTGAAATGCGCCCCCTTTGGCCAAAATTAATACAAATAAATATGTATATAGAGACATACTTAAAAGTGCTCTTCCTCTGGTCAACATATGAAATAACAAGCGTGTGTAAGACATTGAAATGTGCTCCTTTTGGCCAAAATGAATTAAAAAAAATATAAGTAAATATGTATATAGAGACATACTTAAAAGTCATCCCCCTCTGGCCAACATATGAAATAACAAGTGTGTGTAAGACATTGAAATGTGCTCCTTTTGGCCAAAATTAATTAAAAAAATTAAAATAAATATGTATATAGGGACATACTTAAAAGGGATCCCCTTATGATCAACATATGAAATAACAAGTGTGTGTAAGACATGGAAATGTGCTCTTTTTGGCCAAAATTAATTGAAAAAAATATAAAAATAGGCGCCAGCGCCCCCCGCGACCCCGAACGGGAATAAGTGGTAGAAAATGGATGGATGGATGGATAAAAATATATGTATATAGGGACATACTTAAAAGTGATCCCCCTCTTGTCAACATATGAAATAACAAGTCTGTGTAAGACATTGAAATGTTCTCCTTTTGGCCAAAATTAATTTGAAAAAATATTTTAAAACTATGTATATAGAGACATACTTAAAAGTGATCCCCCTCTAGTCAACATATGAAATAACAAGTTGTGTAAGAAATTGAAATGCGCTCCCTTGGGCCAAAATTGATTTTAAAAAAAAGTATATACAGACATACTTAAATGCAATCCTCCTCCAGTCAACATATGAAATAACAAGTGTGTGTAAAAAAAATTGACCTGCCCCCCCTCTGGCCAACATTTGAAATAACAAGTGTGTGTAAGGAATTGAAATGTGGCCCCTTTGGCCAAAATTAATAAAAAATAAATTAAATAAATATGTATATAGAGACATAATTAAAAGTGATCCCCCTCTGGTCAACATATGAAATAACAAGTGCGTGTAAAACAATTTGAAGTACTCCCTCTCTGGCCAACATATGAAATAACAAGTGTGTGTAAGAAATTGAAATGCGCCCCCTTTGGCCAAAATTAATACAAATAAATATGTATATAGAGACATACTTAAAAGTGCTCTTCCTCTGGTCAACATATGAAATAACAAGCGTGTGTAAGACATTGAAATGTGCTCCTTTTGGCCAAAATGAATTTAAAAAAATATAAGTAAATATGTATATAGAGACATACTTAAAAGTCATCCCCCTCTGGCCAACATATGAAATAACAAGTGTGTGTAAGACATTGAAATGTGCTCCTTTTGGCCAAAATTAATTAAAAAAATTAAAATAAATATGTATATAGAGACATACTTAAAAGGGATCCCCTTATGATCAACATATGAAATAA
The DNA here is from genome assembly GCF_033978795.1 of Nerophis ophidion. Classification (NCBI taxonomy): domain Eukaryota; kingdom Metazoa; phylum Chordata; class Actinopteri; order Syngnathiformes; family Syngnathidae; genus Nerophis; species Nerophis ophidion. Next base: position 1,281,282 of record NC_084618.1, on the reverse strand, counting down.
CAAGTGTGTGTAAGACATGGAAATGTGCTCTTTTTGGCCAAAATTAATTGAAAAAAATATAAAAATAGGCGCCAGCGCTCCCCGCAACTCCAAAAGGGAATAAGTGGTAGAAAATGGATGGATGGATGTATATAGAGACATACTTAAAAGGGATCCCCCTCTGGTCAACATATGAAATAACAAGTGTGTGTAAGACATTGAAATGTGCTCCTTTTGGCCAAAATTAATTAAAAAAAATATAAAAATATATGTATATAGGGATATACTTAAAAGTGATCCCCCTCTTGTCAACATATGAAATAACAAGTCTGTGTAAGACATTGAAATGTTCTCCTTTTGGCCAAAATTAATTTGAAAAAATATTTTTAAACTATGTATATAGAGACATACTTAAAAGTGATCCCCCTCTAGTCAACATATGAAATAACAAGTTGTGTAAGAAATTGAAATGCGCTCCCTTGGGCCAAAATTGATTTAAAAAAAAAGTATATACAGACATACTTAAATGCAATCCTCCTCCAGTCAACATATGAAATAACAAGTGTGTGTAAAAAAATTTGACCTGCCCCCCCTCTGGCCAACATTTGAAATAACAAGTGTGTGTAAGGAATTGAAATGTGGCCCCTTTGGCCAAAATTAATAAAAAATAAATTAAATAAATATGTATATAGAGACATAATTAAAAGTGATCCCCCTCTGGTCAACATATGAAATAACAAGTGTGTGTAAGACATTGAAATGTGCTCCTTTGGCCAAAATTAATTCAAATAAATATGTATATAGAGACATACTTAAAAGTGCTCCCCCTCTGGTCAACATATGAAATAACAAGTGTGTGTAAGACATGGAAATTTGCTCCTTTTGGCCAAAATTAATTTTTTTAAAAATAAATAAATATGTATATAGAGACATACTTAAAAGGGATCCCCTCTGGTCAACATATGAAATAACAAGTGTGTGTAAGACATTGAAATGTGCCCCCTTGGGCCAAAATTAATTTAAATAAAAATAAAAATGTATATAGAGACATACTTAAATGTGATCCTCCTCTAGTCAACATATGAAATAACAAGTGTGTGTAAAAAAAATCTGACATGGCCAACATTTGAAATAACAAGTGTGTGTAAGGAATTGAAATGCGCCCCCTTTGGCCAAAATTAATAAAAATAACTTAAATATGTATATGGAGACACACTTAAAAGTGATCCCCCTCTGGTCAACATATGAAATAACAAGTGTGTGAAAGACAATGAAATGTGCTCCTTTTGGCAAAAATGTATTAAAAAAAAAAAAAATGTTTATTGAGACATACTGTAGTAACTTGAAGTAAATTATGAATACTAAAAATCTATTACAAAAAAAAACTAAACAAAAAGAAGTCTCTCACAATGAGTCAACTTTTTTCTTATAAATTTGGGAATAATTTCTCATATTCTTTCTGTTTCTGTAATATAACCAAATATTTTCTCGTAAAATTCATACTTTTTTGTTAAATTACTACTTTTTAATGCAAAATGTTGACATATATCATACAAAATTCTTACTTTTATCACAATATTGCCTATTTTTTATTGAAAAATAGTGAATTTTTTTTTGTAAAATTATGTCATCATTTTTGCAAAGAAAAATGTTGATTATTATGATTATTGTAATCCATCCATCCATTTTCTACCGCTTGCCTCTTCTGAGGTCACGGGGGGTGCTGGAGCCTATCTCAGCTGCATTCGAGCGGAAGGCAGCGTACACCCTGGACAAGTCACCACCTCATCACAGTATTATTATAATATTAACAACATTTTTAAAGTTTTCTTATAAAATGATGACTTTTCTCTAGTAAAATTACGACTCTTTTCATAAAATTGCCAACATTTTAAGTTTTTCTTGTAAAATTGCGACTTTTATTGAGTGAAATTCCAACTTTTATCATATCTCACAAATGTTCAGGTATTCTTGTAAAATTTTGACTTGCGTTGAGGAAAATGACAAATTTTAACATAACACTGCCAAAATTCTGAGTTTTTCTTGTGAAATTCTGAGTTTTTTTAAATGAAATTTTACCTCATTTTTTACAAGTTTTTTTTAAGTTTTTCTTGTAAATTTTTTACAAGTTTTTTTTTAAGTTTTTCTTGTAAAACTGCGACTGTTATTGAGTGAAATTCCAACTTTTATCATAATATCTCACAAATGTTCCATTTTTCTTGTAAAATTTTGACTTGCGCTGAGGAAAATGACAAATTTTAATATAACACTACCAAAATTCTGAGTTTTTCTTGTGAAATTGTGAGCTTTTTTAATGAAATTTTAACTCATTTTTATATGTTTTTTTTAAGTTTTTCTTGTAAAATTGCGACTGTTATTGAGTGAAATTCCAACTTTTATCATAATATTGCACAAATGTTCCATTTTTCTTGTAAAATTTTGACTTGCGTTGAGGAAAATGACAAATGTTCATATAAAGCTGCCAAAATCCTGAGTTTTTTCTTGTGAAATTGGGACCTTTTTCTTGTGAAATTATACCTAATTTAAAAAAAAAAATTAAGTTTTTCTTGTAAATTTTTTACAATTTAAAAAAAAAGTTTTCTTGTAAAATTGTGACTGTTATTGAGTAAAATTCCAACTTTTATCATAATATCTCACAACTGTTCCGTTTTTCTTGTAAAATTTTGACTTGCGTGGACGAAAATGACAAATTTTTATATAATACTGCCAAAATTCTGAGTTTTTCTTGTGAAATTGTGACCTTTTTTTAAATGAAATTTTACCTCATTTTTTACAAGTTTTTTTAAGTTTTTCTTGTAAAATTGCGACTGTTATTGAGTAAAATTCCAACTTTTATCATAATATCACACAAATGTTCCATTTTTCTTGTACAATTTTGACTTGCATTGAGGAAAATGACAAATGTTAATATAACACTGCCAAAATTATGAGTTTTTTCTTGTGATATTATACCTCATTTTTACCATTTAAAAAAAAAAAGTTTTTCTTGTAAATTTTTTTCCAAGTTTTTTTTTTTTTTAAGTTTTTCTTGTAAAATTGTGACTGTTATTGAGTAAAATTCCAACTTTTATCATTCCGTTTTTCTTGGAAAAATTTGACTTGTGTTGAGGAAAATGACAAATTTTAATATAACACTGCCAAAATTCTGAATTTTTCTTGTGAAATTGTGACCTTTTTTTAAGGAAATTTAACCTCATTTTTTACAAGTGTTTTTAAATTTTTCTTGTAAAATTGTGACTGTGTAGAGTAAAATTCCAACTTTTGTCATAATATCTCACAAATGTTCCGTTTTTCTTGTCAAATTTGGACTTGCGTTGAGGAAAATGACAAATTTCAATATAACACTGCAAAAAATCAGAGTTTTTCTTGTAAAATTGTGACCTTTTTTTTAAAATAAAATTTTACCACATTTTTTACAACAAGCTTTTTTTATAAATGCATAATATATATATATATTATTAATGTTGGAAATACACATCTGGTCCTAAAGAGGTAGGCATTTTTCAGAGAGGTCCCTAGAAGGCCAGAACTACAAGAACGTGTGTGTGTGTGTGTGTGTGTGTGTGTGTGTGTGTGTGTGTGTGTGTGTTTGTGTGTGTGTGTGTGTGTGTGTGTGTGTGTGTGTGTGTGTGTGTGTGAGCTCCACAACAACAACGTAGGCTGCTGGCCTGCTCCTGCCCTCCTTTTCCTACGTGCTAACCCTGCCGCCTCTCCTCCTCTTCCTCCACCTCCTCAGCCTCCACAGCACTTACGTAACAAGCAACTCCTCAGCCTTTGTTATCGCACGCCGAGCGACCACACACTGCGCCTTGGCGAGCGGCGGAGGAAGGAGGCGAGGAGGGAAACGAGATCTTCACTTTTGGGCGCAGGAACCGAACGTCCTCACTTGACGGGCATCCTGGTGTGTTCAAAACTCCATGATTTTACGTGAAACTTGTACATCGTTACCCCAAATAGTTTACCTTTTGCAAAGCGAAAGCCATTTATCAACAACACCCAGATACGCTGCCGTCTTCCCTTGGCCCGAGCTTATCTAAAATGGACTGATGCAAAGTAGAAAAGTGTTCTGTGGTCTGACGAGTCCACATTTCAAATAGTTTTTGGAAACTTGTGCACATCCTGTCCTCCAGACCAAAGAGAAAAAGAACCATACGGATTGGATTGTTTTAGGCGCAAAGTGTAAAAGCCAGCATGTGTGATGGTATGGGGGTGTATTAGTGCCCAAGGCATGGGTAACTTACACATCTGTGAAGGCACCATTAAAATAGTCCATACAGGTTTTGGAGCAACATATGTTGTCATCCAAGCAACGTTATCATGGACGCCCCTGCTTATTTCAGCAAGACAATGCCAAGCCAAGTGTTACAACAGCATGGCTTCGTAGTAAAAGAGTGTGGGTACTTTCCTGGCCCACCTGCAGTCCAGACCTGTCTCCCATGGAAAATGTGTGGCGCATTATGAAGCGTAAAATAGGACAGCGGAGACCCCGGACTGTTGAAGGACTGAAGCTCTACATAAAACAAGAATGGGAAAGAATTCCACTTTCAAAGCTTCAACAATTAGTTTCCTCAGTTCCCAAACGTTTATTGAGTGTTGTTAAAAGAAAATGTGATGTAACACAGTGGTGAACATGCCCTTTCCCAACTACATACAGGTTTCGGAGCAACATATGTTGCCATCCAAGCAACGTTATTGTCAGAATAATTGTGTTTAAGTTATCACAAAACTTTGTGTTACATTGAGGTAAGCTCGCCCTGCCAGAGGACAAAAACTGTCTTTGCTCCTACCAAGCAGAAGGCTTGTAAAACTCCACTTTGTACGATGAGAAGCCAAATGAAGGCGTCGGTTTCTTTCTTCTATTGTAATCCACAGGAAGATTTTGTCTTAATCCGAGATCTACAAAGCTGAGAGGAAGCAGGATTTGACTCCCCTCTAAACACCTTTTATTTGAACTGTTTTTGACCAAAGGCGATGGGTGTTTATGACCCCCGACCCTTAGAAACAGCTGTTGCCATGTAAACAGGTAAAGTCCAAATAAAAAGAGGAGGGGTACAATCTTTCGTCAAAGCGTGGTGAGACACTGTACAAGGGTACAGGTCTACGCGTTTACAATTTGTATTGTACTGTATTGCTGTTTACAGTTGGTCAAAAAAAGTTGTAATAAACAAATGCTTAAAAATATATATTGTACTTATTACGCACCTGCTGTTTGATTGTAACGTGCATCCAAGTTGTAGGTTTTATTAAGTCACTTGGACGTGGCAAAATCGCCATGGAAAATCACTAATGCTAATGAGTAGCATGTCAATAGAAAAAAACAATATATTTTAGCATGAAGCTAGCACATGTATGGAAAAGTGGAGCCTTACTTTACTTACATTGGAGCCTTTTTTGGAGTCAATTGCAACATTACCTCGAGGTGGATTGACAGAGTCCGCTCTCAGTGCTGCTGGAGTGATTGCCTATTGATGACGGGATTTCAGGTGACTTGGTGCCAAAAAAAGATAAAATCCCATCCCTACATTCAATTCCAGAGGGAAAAGGAGTAGGAAGAAAGGGAGCTGAGGAACTGTATGTGTTAACTATACTTGAGCCAAAAGTGTAGACTCACTATGAGTTAGGATGTGTCCCGCCCAATTTGAAAATAACTATATTAGTAGTATATTATATGTATTATTATTGAAGCATTATCAATAATAAAACATTAATATAATTATACACACACGCACGCACACACACATATATATACACACATATACACATATATAGATATACACTTACATACATACATACATACATACATATATATATATATATGTATGTACTGTGTATATATATATATTAGGGGTGGGCAAATTAACGCGTTAATTACGAGTTAACTCATCAATCTATTAACGCCGACAATTATTTTATCGCGTATTTGCGTATGTTGTTTACATGCTTTTATTTTGTTAACGCCTTTTCTTAACAAGATGGCGTCGCCCGGCGTGGAGGGGCTCTTGGTAAAGATGGAACATTTGGCAAAAATAGCGGACAATTCTGCAAATGTCCTGGCTGGCTTACAGCGTGGTCACTCCGGGATCACTTACGACCGCCAGACAATTCTGGATGTGGATAGATCGGGCCGTTTTGGACTGAATGAGGCGTGCTTGCTAGAGCGGCTAGCTAGCATGGGAATACTTTGCCGGCTACATCCAGCGGCCTGTGAAGCAGCGGAGTATATGTGTTGTCTGTCTATTTATGAATAATGCAGACCAGGAGTGTTGGCTGACTTCTTAACGTTTGCTTTCAGAGCGTGCATATCACAACATACAAGATGTCGTCATGGCGACACAACCTATACATGCTCCTCACTCCTGTTGCATGCTGGGTAGGGTAGTTCTCATAACATCACAATATAGTACCATGTATATGATGCCTTCAGTTTATCAAAGCACCAAGCAAACAATCGGAAAATTCCCATCATATCAATTCCTAGATATGGTCATAATTATTTTAAGTGCACTACGCAGAATAAACACAACATTATTAATATTGCTACTATGGATAATTTGATCCAAAATGCCCTAAAACAGCCCACTACCTATAATATAGGTTTTTTAAACATAAGATCCCTGATAAAAAAAAAGTTTCTGCTGTTACCTCAGAAATTGCCTGTTCAGATGTTATGATTGTGGCTCAGAGATTTGTATGTAGATTATATTTATTTTCCATAACAAACAGGATAACTTAAATACCCTGGCAGTGGCAATAAGCTTAAATGTTTGTATTTATATTTTTGGAGTTGATTTTCATCAAATATGCTATTTAACTGCTACTGTTTAACAAGGACTGATTTAAATTGTGTTTGCACAACAAATGTTTTGGCGCTTTTGTTCATGTGGGAGAATATTCCAATAAAGGTGCACTACACACTACTTTTGAATTCATTATTGGGCTTTGTGTATACAATGCAGTTAATCGCGATTAATCAGAGAAATAGTGCGATTAACTTCGATTAAAATTTTTAATTGTTGCCCAGCCCTAGTATATATATATTATATATACACACACACATACATATATACACATATATATATATACACACATATATATGTACATATACATGTATATTATACATAAACATAATTAATATATATACACACATATATACATACATACACATATACATGTATAAATTATGTATATATATACATATATACACATATACATAATTTATATATGTATATAAATTGTTATATATATATATATACACACACATACATATACACACACACACACATATATACATATCCATACATATATATATACACACATATATACACATATATATACATACATATATACATACATTCATATACATACATATACATACATACACATACATACATACACATATATAAATATATATATATATATATATATATGTATGTATATATATATATCTAAATATATATGTATAAATATATAAATATATATATATAAATATATATATAAATATATATATATAAATATATATATATATAAATATAAATATATATATATATGTATATATATATATATATATATAAATATATGTATATATAAATATATATGTATGTATATATATATATATAAATATATATAAATATATGTATATGTATATATATATGAATAAAATCACAAAAATATTCATTGTAGAAGTGGAACCATGATGTTAGTCATTTAAAATTTAATGACAAAATAATGAGAGAAAAATTATCCCTGTACCACAAAAACAATTTTTGTGTTACATTTTTTTCAAACAATAATAATTTTTTAGAATATTTTCGGCGTCCTTTAAAAAGAATTAAAAAAAACATATTAAGCTTTAAACGAAACCATTTTTCATGCAATGATATTTATTGTGCCTTAGTGGAAGTCTTTTCTCTGAGGGCCATTTTGTTTAATTTTTTTTCCTGTGTTAACAAAATCCGCCGACTACTATATTGGTCGATGGCACTTTCTACATGTGTGACATCATCTCTCTGTGAATACATGGCAAACATATGTTATCAGGTCAAGGAGCAGGTGTTTGTCATCTTTGGGACTGGCTGGTCCTATCAATACATCTGTGGAGCTGTCCCTGGTGCTGAAGCAGATGTGTGGCCTGCAGCCTGTCAGCAGCTCACCTCCATGCCAAACACAAGAAGACAACTCCTCCAGAGTAACACTTTTCCTTTTTTCGCCACATTTGATGAATTACTTAAGTTGCCTATTGTGTGTGTGTGTGTGTGTGTGTGTGTGTGTGTGTGGGGTGCAGCAGCTATTATTAGAACCAAGGAGAGGCGTTCAAACGACAAGGCCGATGTTAAGCGGCGTAGCATCATGATGCACGAACACAGCCAGCGTGAATTGTTCTGACATGGTGACTAACGGAGACGGCCGTGCCATCTGTTACATCATCGCAAGCACACAGCGAGCGAGAGAGAGAGAGAGAGAGAGAGAGAGAGAAGGACGCTGGACAGGGCAACGGGCAGCTGAGTCAGGACACGCGTCCTGCTTTTCTTTCTTTTTTTCTTTCCGACATAATCAGGCCGAGGGACACGAATAAGCCCGTATGACGACAAAGTCAAGTGACACGTTCAGAGCCACAGGAAGTCAACAAACACTCCACAAGAGGTCAAAAGTCGCTGATGCTGTCAGATCTTTTTTACTTCACGCCATCACATGTCATTCGTCAGGAGAATTGTATCCATGTTATCACACGACTTTGTCTTGCGTTCAATTCAGCTGCCCTGCGAGAGGACAAAAGCTGTCTCTGATCCTACCCAGCAGAAGGCTTGTAAAATGGCAGCGTGTGGGATGGGAAGCGACAAGAAGGTGTGGGTTTCTTTCTTCTATTGTAATCCACAGGAAGTTTTTGTCTTGACCTCAAAATCTACAAAGCTTAAAGGAAGCAGGGCCTGACTCCTCTCCAGGCACCTGTTCTTTGAACAGTTTTTAATCAAAGGCGATGGCCATTTACGACCCCCCTCCCTTAGAAACAGCTGTTGCCATGTAACCAGGGAAAGTCCAAAAACAAGAGGAGGTGGACAATCTTTCGTCAGAGCGTGGTGGAGACTGTACAAGAGTACAGCCCAAACATTTCTCCTCAATTTGTCAGGACTCGGACTATGACTCGGATAGTTTTTCCGATGCAAAGGAAAATTGGCACAAGCGAGACGTGAATGTAAGTGCATATTTATTTATACTAACAAACTACAAATAAAGGAAGCAAACAAGAGGCGCGCACGAGGGCGGAGAACAAACTTGACTAGAAAACAAAACTAGCACTATGGCATGACTATAGACAAAAACAAAACTCAACTGTGACATAAAAAAAAACTAAAACTTACTTGGCATGAGCAGGAGGGAAACTATGCGAAACTAAAGTCGCCAGGCTAACTTCCTGGCAACTTACGGTTTAAATAACAGCTATGATAAGTGCAAACAGGTGTGAGACATGAGGACAGGGGCGTGACATGAAGACAAGGTGAAAACTAATGAGTTGCTATGGTAATAAGACAAACAATGAAGTGCTTGAACAAGAACTGAATGTCCAAAAAACAAAACCAAACATGACCAAAACAAAACATGATCCCATAGACGTGACACAATTGAGGCAAATTTAATGATGCCTCTGTTTAATTCCTTACTTCTTGTCTTGTTTAATAGTTGTCATCAGTGTTTGAACCTGACACCACTCAAATATTAACACTGGAAAAATTTAATGGACTCCACTATCTGCGCTGTGAATCTCTAGCATAAAATGTTAGCATGCTAACGTTAGTTTGTTATGATGGGAACAGTTAGCATACTTGCAAGATGGAGAAACGTTTAAAAATGTGTGAATTTGAAGTGTAAACATTCAAAACAAGGTCAAATTCAAGCATCACATGTTAGCATGCTAATGTTTGCAAAAAAACGAAGGAAACGTAAGCACATTTCTAGGAGGGCGCAAAGTATCCAAATCCATTTTTAGGTTCATATTAATAACATTTGCGAAAATACAAGCATAAAACATTTGCTTGCTAACATTGGCACAAAAACATAGGACAAGTAGGCTAAGATGGCACCAAGTATCAAAGGTCATTATTTTTAGGTTTAAACTAATAAAATGAGCAAAAATGCTAGCATAAAATTTTTGCATGCTAATGTTAGCAAGAAAGCATTGGAAAAGTCAGTGCACTTCTAAGTTGACGCCGATTATCAAATTCGATGAATTTTTTAGGTTCAAATTAATAAAATTAGGTAAGATACTAGCATAAAATGTTAGCATAATAACATGGGAATGGTTGGCGTACTTCTTAAGATGGCCCCAAGTATCAAAAGCCATGATTTTTAGGTTTCAACATTAAAATTTGCAAAAATTCTAGCATAAAATGTTAGCAAGAAGACATAGGAAAAGTTGGCGTACTTCTAAGATGGCACCAAGTATCAAAATCTATTGATTTTTAAGTTCAAATTAATAAAAGTAGGTAAAATGCTAGCATAAAACATTTGCATGCTAACATTGGCACGATAACAGGAAAAGTAGGCATACTTCTAGGATAGCACCAAGTATCAAAAGCCATGATTTTTAGGTTTAAATTAATACAATTTGCAAAAATGCTAGCATAAAATATTTGTATGCTTATGTTAGCAAGAAAACATAGGAAAAGTCAGCGCACTTCTAAGGTGGCGCCAACAATAAAAATCGATTTTTTTTTGTTAAAACAATAAAATTAGCTAAGATACAAGCATAAAACATTTAGCATAATAACATAGGGAAAGTTGGCATACTTCTACGATGGCACCAAGTATCAAAATCCATTATTTTTATGTTTCGACATAAAATTCGCAAAAATGCTAGCATAAAATGTTAGCATAATAACATAGGGAAAGTTGGCGTACTTCTGAGATTGCGCCAGGTATCAAAAAGTATTAATTTTTAGGTTCAAATCAATAAAATTAGGTTAAATACTAGCATAAAATATTTGCATGCTAACATTGACACGATAGCATAGGAAAAATAGGCATACTTCTCAGATGGCACCTAGTATCAAAAGCCATTATTTTTGGTTTTTATTAACACAATTTTCAAAAATGCTAGCATAAAATATTTGTATTCTTATGTTAGCAAGAAAACATAGGAAAAGTCAGCGCACTTCTAAGGTGGCGCCAACAATCAAAATCGATTGATTTTTTTGTTCAAATAAAGAAAATTAGCTAAGATACTAGCATAAAATGTTAGCATAATAACATGGGAAAAGTTGTCATACTTCGAAGATGGCACCAAGTATCAAAATCTATTGATTTTTTTTGGGTTCAAATTACTCAAAGTAGCTGTAATACTAGCATGAATATTAGCATGCTGCTAACATTTAAATGGTAACAAAGGAAAAATGGGTGTCAAAAACCAGGATTTTTAGGTTCAAACGAATACATTTAAAAAACTAGCATAAAACATTTGCATGCTAACTTGTTATGGGACTTTTATCGTCCACTGTTGCCATTTCTTATATGAAGTAGTGTAAAGTTCTTACTTATATCTCGCTATGGAAGCGCTAAAACATACCGGTGTGGTGAGTTCTATTATTCACCCAAGGAACTTACAGCGTTTTCCGGTCCGATGGTTTTTCACGGGACACATTTCGGGTGTTGTTGTTGTTTCCGGATGAGGAGATGCCGCTCTGTTATTGATTGAAGTAAAGACATATAATCTGGCGTTTTATTTTACAACATTAAGCGGTAGAAAATGGATGGATGGATTATGCAAAAGCAACTTTTCTTACCTTCAGATACCTGCTGATCTGTATTTGGGATCTGCATAAGTCCTGAAAATGTGCGCGCCTCCGCCTTTGTAGTCCTTGCAGACGTTGTAGTCGATAAGCTTCTTCTTTTTCTCTATCTTCTTGTTATGTGACATTCATCCTCCGCTGTTGCCATTTCTAACATAAAGTAGTGTGAAGTTGTTACTTATATCTGTCAGTAAACACGCCATGAAAGCTCTAAAACATACCGGTGTAGTGACTTTACATTATTCACCCAAGGAATTTTAGTTATTAGAGGGTTTCGGGCGGACGTTTTTTTCATGGGACATATTTCGGGCGTTGTTGATGTTTCCGGATGAAGAAATGCTGCTCCGTTATTGAAGTAAAGTCTGGATGTCATTAAAACAGTTAGCGCCATCTTTTGTAACTTCTTCCACTCCCGTCCTTGCACGCTACACCGCTACAACAAAGATGACGCTGCCGAAGGTGAGCCACGCAAATAAGACCGCCCACAAAACGGCGAATCCCGAAGAGACTGTCAGAAAGTGACTTGATGATCTGTAAAACATCATCTATGCAACATTTTGACCAAAGAACCACCATCACATTTTATGTAGACCACAAGAAAGTCTTTTACGTGTAGAATAAAAAGAAAAAGACTCTTTTAATGGGCTTATAATCCGGTGCACCCTATGGTCGTATTATTATGCTGTGTGTAGAAGGTAAGAAATATTATCTGACGTTTTGTTTTGCAATATTATACAAAAGCAACTTTTCTTACCTTCTTGTACCTGCTGATCTGTATTTGGGATCTGCATAAGTCCTGAATTTTTGCGCCCGTCCGCCTATGTAGTCCGTGACGACACCATAGTCAATACGATTCTTCTTTTTCTCTTTCTTCTTGTTATGAGACATTCATCCTCCGCTGTTGCCATTTCTAATATAAAGTAGTGTAAAGTTGTTACTTATATCTGTCAGTAAACTTGCCATGAAAGCGCTAAAACATACCGGTGTGGTGAGTTTACATTATTCACCCAAGGAACTTTAGTTATTAGAGTTTTCTGGTCGGACGTTTTTTTTCCACAGGACACATTTTGGGTGTTGTTGTTTCCAGAAGAGAAGATGCTGCTCTGTTACTGATTGAAGTAAAGACATATTATCTGGCATTTTGCTTCACAATATTATACAAAAGCAACTTTTCTTACCTGCTGATGTGTATTTGGGATCTGCATAAGTCCTGAATTTTTGCGCCCGTTCACCTTTGTAGTCCGTGTCGACCCCGTAGTCAATAAGCTTCTTCTTTTTCTCTTTCTTCTTGTTATGGGAAATTCATCCTCTGCTGTTGCCATTTCTAATATAAAATAGTGTAAAGTTCTTACTTATATCTGTCAGTAAACTCGCCATGAAAGCACTAAAACTTGCAGGTGTGGTGACTTTACATTATTCACCCAAGGAACTTAAATAGAGAGTTTTCTGGTCGGACGTTTTTTTTCACGAGACACATTTCGGGTGTTGTTGTTTCCAGAAGAGAAGATGCTGCTCTGTTATTGATTGAAGTAAAGACATATTATCTGGCATCTTGCTTCACAATATTATGCAAAAGCAAATTTTCTTACCTTACGATCTGTATTTGGGATCTCCATAAGTCCTGAATTTTTGCAGCTGTTCGCCTTTGTAGTCCGTGCCGACCCCGTAGTCGATAAGCTTCTTCTTTTTCTCTTTCTTCTTGTTGTGTGACATTCATCCTAGACTGTTGTCATTTGTAAAATAAAGTAGTGTGAAGTTGTAACTTATACCTCGCTACGGAAGCGCTAAAACATACCGGTGTAGTGAGTTTACATTATTCACCCGAGGGACTTTAGTTATTAGAGCATTGCGATCGGACGGTGTTTCACGAGACATATTTCCGGCCTTGTTGTTGTTGCACTAGTGAGCCACGGATGAGGGGATGCTGCTCTGTTGTTGATCACAATAAAGTCTGAATGTCAATAAAACAGTTAGCGCCATTTTTTGACACTTCTTCCAGGAAGTGTTCATTTTTTATTTTTTTTAAATGACCCTTTTAATGCACCTTTTATACCTGACTAGACCCGCTCATCGGCAGTGCGCCTTATAATCCGGTACGCTCTATGGTCTGGAAAGTACTAATTTAATGAATGTAATTTATTTGTGTGCATAAGACATCTGAAAGTATTTTATCTCCACTCTTTGAGGATTTTGTTTTATTCAAAACTGTTTTTAATGAATATAATTTACGAAGTGACTGGGGAGAGGGAAGTCTGGGCTTCCCTGCTTAGGCTGCTGCCCCCGTGACCCGACCTCGATTAAGGGGAAGAAGATGGATGGAATATAATTTGAAGTATTTTATGTTTGCTTTCTTCTGTCCGGCACTTTTGACCTGCCTTGTAATTACCGGTACGCTCTATAAATAAAGAGACACATCCACCTGTACATGGAGTGAAAACGGACAAAAAAAGTTGAAGACCGAGGTCACCATGGGGGTTGTAGTTTGTTTCTTCACACTAAAGTCATTCAAACATGGCTGAACAAGTCTTGCATGCAGCACTGAGTTTGGGACCAAGGCCTTCCTCAAAAGGGAAAAGTGGGCTTTTGCTGACCTCCAGTGGTTTTATGCTGAGGTGGAACAAAATACCACGCTCAAGTACTGAAAGATGTCTCATTTGAAGGAATTAAAACTTGTTTTCATGCAAGTTCACCTTATTTTATGTCGACTTTTTCCAATTTCCCCATTGCGGGATAAACAAAGTCTACCCTGTCCTATAAACCTCTCTTTAAGTATGTGCTGTAGCAGTGTTTTTCAACCACTGTGCCGCAGGATAGTGTCTGGTGTGCCACGGAAAATGATGAAACTTCACCTTAATTGGTCAAAAAAATACAAACCCCGTTTCCATATGAGTTGGGAAATAGTGTTAGATGTAAATATAAACAGAATACAATGATTTGCAAATCCTTTTCAAGCCATATTCAGTTGAATATGCTACAAAGACAACATATTTGATGTTCAAACTCATAAACAGTTTTTTTTTGCAAATAATCATTAACTTTAGAATTTGATGCCAGCAACACGTGACAAAGAAGTTGGGAAAGGTGGCAATAAATACTGATAAAGTTGAGGAATGCTCATCAAACACTTATATGGAACATCCCACAGGTGTGCAGGCTAATTGGGAACAGGTGGGTGCCATGATTGGCTATAAAAGCAGCTTCCATGAAATGCTAAGTCATTCACAAACAAGGATGGGGTGAGGGTCACCACTTTGTAAGCAAATTGTCGAACAGTTTTAGAACAACTTTTCTCAACGAGCTATTGCAAGGAATTTAGGGATTTTACCATCTATGGTCTGTAAAATCATCAAAAAGTTCAGAGAATCTGGAGAAATCACTGCACGTAAGCGAGGAAATTACAGACTTTTGATCCCTCAGGCAGTACCGCATCAAAAACCGACATGAGTGTCTAAAGGATATCACCACATGGGCTCAGGAACACTTCATAAAACCACTGTCAGTAACTACAGTTGGTTGCTACATATTTAAGTGCAAGTTAAAACTCTACTATGCAAAGCCAAAGCCATTTATCAACAATATCCTGAAACGCCGCCGGCTTGGCTGGGCCCGAGCTCATCTAAGATGGACTCATGCAAAGTGGAAAAGTGTTCTGTGGTCTGACGAGTCCACATTTCAAATTATATTTGGAAACAGAGGACGTGGTGTCCTCCAGAACAAAGAGGAAAATAACCATTAGGATTGTTATAGGCGCAAAGTGTAAAAGCCAGCATGTGTGATGGTATGGGGGTGTATTAGTGCCCAAGGCATGGGTAACTTACATATGTGTGATGGTATGGGGGTGTATTAGTGAACAAGACATGGGTAACTTACACATCTGTGAAAGCACCATTAATGCTGAAAGATCCATACAGGTTTTGGAACAACATATGTTGTCATCCAAGCAACGTCATCATGGACGCCCCTGCTTATTTCAACAAACAAGTGTTACAACAGTGTGGCTTCGTAGTAAAAGAGTGTGGGTACTTTCCTGGCCCGCCTGCAGTCCAGACCTGTCTCCCATGGAAAATGTGTGACGCATTATGAAGCGTAAAATAGGACAGCGGAGACCCCGGACTGTTGAAGGACTGAAGCTCTACATAAAACAAGAATGGGAAAGAATTCCACTTTCAAAGCTTCAACAATTAGTTTCCTCAGTTCCCAAACATTTATTGAGTGTTAAAAGAAAAGGTGATGTAACACAGTGGTGAACATGCCCTTTCCCAACTACTTTGTCACGTGTTGCTGGCATCAAATTCTAAAGTTAATGATTATTTCTACAAAAAAAATGTTTATGAGTTTGAACATGAAATATGTTGTCTTTGTAGCATATTCAACTGAATATGGCTTGAAAAGGATTTGCAAATCATTGTATTCTGTTTATATTTACATCTAACACCATTTCCTAACTCACATGGAAACAGGGTTAGTAAACAGCCTTGCTTGCCAACACAAAGCAGGTGTGGGGAATAGCGCTCAAAGACATGGAACTGTTACAGGAAATCGCCAACAAAAACCGGAAAGGCCACCAAAATAACAGCGCAAGACAAGCACTAAAGCGCGGGAAAACACCAACAAAGTGACAGGACGACGACCTGGTGGAGTATCATTTTTTTTTAGGTTTTCTGCTGCTGGTGGTGATGTGCCTCCGTATTCTTAAATGAAAAAAACCTGCCTTGCCTCAAAAAAGGTATAAAAACATCCCGCTTTTTGATGAAGTCCCAGATGTACATAGATGCCCAAAGTGCAGACCAAGTTCATGTGGAAGAAAATAATTAAATGGAATGTGATTAATTAACTTATCCAATTAATCACCTAACTCATCTGATTAATCGCCCAACTCCTTAATTTATGTGATTAATCACCTGACTCCTGTGAGTAATCACTTAACTCATCTGATTAATCACCTGACTCATTTAACTAATTGCCTAATTCCTTAACTTATGTGATTAATCACCTAACTTGTGATTAATCACCTAACTTATCCAATTAATCACCTAACTCGTCTGATTAATCGCCCAACTCCTTAATTTATGTGATTAATCACCTAGCTCATGTGATTAATCACCTAACTCCTGTGAGTAATCACTTAACTCATCTGATCAATCACCTAACTCATTTAACTAATCGCCTAATTCCTTAACTTATGTGATTAATCACCTAACTTGTGATTAATCACCTAACTCATCTGATGAATCACCCAAAATGATTTTTAAGCGCGGATGAATCCCCCAATTGATGTTGATGCTACAACATAACTTTGACTGTGTTTATACTTCCCAATTCACATCAATACATGAGGAAATGAAACAATCAAATGAGATAAAAATAGAACATCATAAAATAAAAAAATAAAAATAAAATAAGATTAATATTTGATAATAAAATGAAATTAATATTGATAATACAATAAAATACATATACTTTACAACAGTAAAATGAAATAACAATATGACAATACAAAGAAATAAAAATATAACATTACAAAGAAACAACAATATAACAATAAAATGAAATACAAATATAAGAAAGAAATATAATGGTAAAATTATAACAATAACATGAAATAAAATTATAACAATACAATGAAATAACAATATGACAATACAAAGACAAAAGATGATGAAATGAAATACAAATACAACAATAAAATGAAATGAAAATATCATGAAATAAAAATCTGATAATAAAATTAAAAAAAATCTAACAATAAAGTGGACTTCAAATATGATAAGATGTAATAATGTAAATGGTGATGCCTATTTATGGACTTCACATCAAAGTTTTGTATGTCAAACATTGAACATTGAAATGTTGTCCTAAAGATGCTTTGTAATAATTATTCATCCCTCAATTCATCTGATTTCAACACGCCAGCACCACTTTGTCAATGACTTCTCTTTTGTCCTGCAAAATATATATTATTAACATATTTCCTGTGTTTAAAAAAACTAAACAACAACCTTGCAATATACATTTTCTTAGAGGTGGAACTTTCCAGCGCACGCCGGCAGTTAGCGCCACCGCCTTCTGGATGCTAACAGGAAGTTGGAGACCACTGCGTCTCAAATGCCCATAAAAAGTGCTGCATGCTCCATCATTTGTGTTCTGCATGTTTGGAAACAGAACAGGCGGGGAGCATGAGTGTCTCCATGGTCGCATTAACAATGGCAGCTGTCAATCAATCACACCTGTCTTTGGATCTTAGTAGGTCAGGCCCTACATCTCTGCTTGTGTGTGTGTGTGTGTGTGTGTGTGTGTGTGTGTGTGTGTGTGTGTGTGTGTGTGTGTGTGTGTGTGTGTGTGTGTGTGTGTGTGTAAAGAAGACAAAAGAAAGCAAAAGCGATGAATGAGATTCTCAATCCAAGCAGAATATTTCCTAGCAGTTGCCAGCTGCGGCCTGCAGGGGTCAGGGCAGCACGGCAGCACGGCAGCAAGGCAGCAAGGCAGCAAGGCAGCAAGGCAGCAAGGCAGCATGTCCTGCACTACATTGAGCAGTAGTGTCCTCAACACATTGAGGACTTTTGGACGCCACGCAAAGCCTGCTGGTTTAGGTCTGTGCTCACAAAGACAGAGGAGGATTCTTCTTTCCTTCCTTCCTTCCTTCCTTCCTTCCTTCCTTCCTTCCTTCCTTCCTTCCTTCCACCACCTTTTTGGACAGCAGGACTTGGACACTGGGCTTCACGGTGGCAGAGGGGTTAGTGCGTCTGCCTCACAATACGAAGGTCCTGCAGTCCTGGGTTCAATCCCGGGCTCGGGATCTTCCTGTGTGGAGTTTGCATGTTCTCCCCGTGAATGCGTGGGTTCCCTCCGGGTACTCCGGCTTCCTCCCACCTCCAAAGACATGCACCTGGGGATAGGCCCCTCCCACCTCCAAAGACATGCACCTGGGGATAGGCCCCTCCCACCTCCAAAGACATGCACCTGGGGATAGGCCCCTCCCACCTCCAAAGACATGCACCTGGGGATAGGCCCCTCCCACCTCCAAAGACATGCACCTGGGGATAGGCCCCTCCCACCTCCAAAGACATGCACCTGGGGATAGGTTGATTGGCAACACTAAATGGTCCCTAGTGTGTGAATGTTGTCTATCTGTGTTGGCCCTGCGATGAGGTGGCGACTTGTCCAGGGTGTACCCCGCCTTCCGCCCGATTGTAACTGAGATAGGACGCCAGCGCCCCCCGTGACCCCGAAAGGGAATAAGCATGGATGGATGGATGGACTTGGACACTCCCAGGTGTTTGGCAGAGGAAGACAATACTTGGATATTGTCAATCACTGATATGATTGTCTTTGTTTGCTTCTCCTAGTTTTTTTACATATTGTACATAGGGCTCACTTTTCTTTCTCAATAAAATGATTGCTTGTTTCACAAATCTCCCCTGATTCTGTTTATTGTCAATACAAACATTTCATATATAATGTATGAATGAAATTATACAAATATTTCAATTATACAATAAATATATATAATATAATTGAGTCTTTAAATATGAATAACATGTAACAAATTATACCAGATATAACTATAAATGTATTAAAAACACAATGTGTCATATATATATGTGTGTATGACACCATTGTGTATTTCTAGTCACGTGAGGTATGGCAAAGACAGAAGTGTATCACGTGTGATGCAGTGTGCACTAGTGGCCAGCAGAGGTCAGCATCCTACGTCATATCCGCTGCAACAAGCTTCCTCTTCCATGCTATGACAACAAATGCAACTTTGCATTTGTTGCCCCCCCAATAATCCATTGTGTTGCTCCTTGTCATGTGACCTCGTGGGGGGGGGGGCACTCTCCAATGTGGCTGCACAAAGAAACATCCATCTGTAAATATACATCTATGCACTAAATTGTGAATTTGTCACATCATCATCATCACACCCCCCCCCCCCCCCAACCCCCATGCCCCCCCCCCCCCAACCCCCATGCCCCCCCCCCCCCCCCCCGCACTGCCCTGACTCCTCATTAGCACATGAATGGAGGCAAGAAAGCCAACAGAAGGCCAAGAAAGATTTGCAATTCAAACCTCTGAGCGGCCACACCCCCCTAGCCTCCCTGGCCCCTCCCCCCGGCCCCCACTCTGGGACCAGAAATGGAGCATCTCATGTTTAAAGTGGAACATTATCAGCAGACCTACAGTATGTAAGCCTCAATATATAATTTGATGTCGCAGAAAAAAGTCAATCAATCAATCAATCAATGTTTATTTATATAGCCCCAAATCACAAATGTCTCAAAGGACTGCACAAATCATTACGACTTCAACATCCTCGGAAGAACCCACAGGTTTTGGCTGTCGGAGCGATGACCTTTCACCCGTGACGTCACAACAGGAAGCAAGCCGCCATTTTCTCCAACACATTACACACAGCAAGTCAAATCAGCTCTGTTATTTTCCATTGTTTCCACTGTTTTGCGTCCCTCGGAGACATCATGCCTGGTGGGTGTGTTGTCGGAGGTGTGACAACACCATCAGGGACACATTCACCTTGACTTAGGTGGAGTGTGCTAATCACACATGTCAACGGTCACGCCATGCTAATCGATGCTAACATGCTATTTAGGCTAGCTGTATGTACATATTGCAACATTATGCCTCATTTGTAGCTATATTTGCATCCAGCCTTTCCCTCCACCCACATTTAATGCCGAACAAACACTTACCAATCGACAGATTCAAGTTGCACCAGTGGTCAAAAGATGCAATCGTTGGTTTGAAGGCGATCGCCGAATTCATCCCCGTTGCCGCTGTCTGTCATGATATGGCTCAATAGCTTCAGTTTCTTTTTCAATTTAGTTTTCGCTATCTGCCTCCACACTCCAACCATCCGTTTCAATACATGCTAATCTGTTGAATCGCTTAAGTCGCTAAAATCCGAGTCTGAATCCGAGCTAATGTCGCTATACCATTCTGTTCTATCCGCCATGTTTGTTTGTATTGGCTTCACGCAGTGACGTCACAGGAAAATACTGATGGTGAAAATCAGGCACTTTAAACCTTTTTTCGGGATATTCAATGATGGGTAAAGTTTTGAAAAAAGCTTGGAAAAATAAAATAAGCCACTGGGAACTGATTTTTATTGGTTTTAACCGTTCTGAAATTGTGATAATGTTCCCCTTTAAAGAAGGAGGGAGGCAGCTTTCATAACAGACCAATAATACAAACTAAAAAAAACTAAAAAAAGCATCTGTATATAATACTATATAATCCATTAGTTGCCACCATCTTATGGAGAAATCAACACGGTGACCATGAATTGTGCATTGAAGTGAATACAGAATGAGCTTTTGTTTTCATCCTACATTAAGGACAACACAAATGTTGGGGTACAGCACAGCATGTACCTATATGACCAAATCTGAACAACCTTTTCTAGTCATGGCGCAAAAGTAAACATATAAATAAATGTAACCAACACAAAAATGGTATTTTGTTACTTTACATTTGGCCCTCAACCAGATGAGTTTGCCCAATGTGGCTCCCAAGACA
This sequence comes from Nerophis ophidion, assembly GCF_033978795.1. Taxonomy (NCBI): domain Eukaryota; kingdom Metazoa; phylum Chordata; class Actinopteri; order Syngnathiformes; family Syngnathidae; genus Nerophis; species Nerophis ophidion. The sequence goes on along the minus strand of NC_084618.1, from coordinate 1,259,968 downwards.
AAAAGTTTGATAATGTAATATCATCCCTAGGACATATCCGCCTTTGGATCGCAGTCTAACTCTTAGCTCCTCCCAAAAATACAAGTACTGTGTCACATTACAAGAAATGTATTATAGATTGACATTTTCTAAAATAACATTACTAAAATAACAATCGCTAGCCAGGTTTTTATCTTTTATTTTTAAATCACTGGAAGGATCCCTCCATCCATCCATTTTTCTACCGCTTGTTCCTCTCGGGGTCGCTGGAGCCTGCACTCGGGCGGAAGGCAGGGCACACCCAGGACAAGTCGCCTGGACAATATTCATGACTAATGTGTGCTTTTTTAAAGGTGTGCTATTTGGATTCACACTGCATGAAAAAACATTTGAAAAAGAATTTGACCTTTGCAAGCTCATCAGAATCAGAATCAGAAATACTTTATCAATCTCCGAGGGGAACTTAGAATTTTCAGCACAATCCCATTCAAGATCAGACAAACATTACAGGGAGACAGAACAGGATCGCTGACGAGTCTGCCAACTTCCGGCGCCCCTTACAAAAAGGTGAGATACAGGTAAACAAGTGGGGGGTGGGGGGGGAGAAAAAAATAAAAGATTTAAATAAAATACAATAAAAAAGGTGGTCAAAGCCTGCGCCTCATGAAACTATTGGCTAAGTTTTATGTTCATAAATATAAGTTTCTCAATACGACACCTGTTTTTTCTGCCTTTAAAAAAGAATTCAAACTCTTTGTTAAAACACTCTCAACCTCCAACAAGCAAAAAGCTGAGAAAACAATAATGCTGTGTTCCAAACTTTAGTTGTTTACTGAAATTGTGTGAGCCTATGGCTTTGCACCTCGTTATATAGAAATTCACATATTTTGCATTCTATTTGAGTTACTTTATTGAGTTTACAACCCCCTGGCGCTGTTTTGTACATATTTTGATTATTTTTTCTCAATTGTGTAACCTATTCTTTGTGTTTTTAAGTTCCTGTCATAAACTGTTATAAAGTATACATGGCCTGAGCTCTTATTTTGAAGGTGCACGTTGTGGTGGAGCGTTTGTTTAAAAAAAAAAAAAATCCGCTTCCCCACAACGTGTCACCACTTCCGCTCGTAGCGCCGTCAGAATAAGAGCAACAGGAAGTTAACATCACAAAGAGACAAGTCCTTAAACTAGGTTACAAGTGTTTGTAAATCTTGCAATTTATAAATAAAGTTTTATAAAATTAAAACAAAAAACAAGTCGCCACCTCCCCGCAGCACTGCAAGCACGTATTCCATTCATCTTTTTAAATGTCATATTTTTTTCATGAAAACGTGAGCATTAATATAACCTAATATAATAGTTACAGCATTAAAAAACGTCCATTTATAAAAATGTTCTTTGTCGAAGATGTTTCCCACGGCGCTTATTCATGACGCCACTTCCGGCGTCCGACCCCTCGACTTCCTGCATTTGCTGCCAAGATGGCTGACTCCGTGGCTATTCATCTGGAGTTCGGGTGAAAGCTTTTTCTATTTATGTGTCTTAAACTAATACTTTTCATCTCTATCCGTCTTAAACTAATACTTTTTATCTCTATCCGTCTTAAACTAATACTTTTCATCTCTATCCGTCTTAAACTAATACTTTTCATCTGTATCCGTCTTAAACTAATACTTTTCATCTCTATCCGTCTTAAACTAATACTTTTCATCTGTATCCGTCTTAAACTAATACTTTTCATCTCTATCAGTCTTAAACTAATACTTTTTATCTGTATCAGTTTTAAACTAATACTTTTTATCTCCATCCGTCTTAAACTAACATTTTTTTCTCTATGTATCTTAAATTAATACTTTTTCTGTTTATTTTTCTTGAACGTTTTCTCTTTATGTGTCTTAAACTTGACTTGTTGTTGTTGTTGTTGTTGTTGTTGTCAGAGACATGTTATAAGTAGACGCAGCATTGGCCGCTGTGACGCGAGAAATTGGACCGCCATCTTGAAGTGGTGATGAGGAGCCGGCGAGCAGCCTAAACTGACAGTTGACAGGTAGAAAACAAAGATGCTAAAGTGACAGTTGACAGGTAGAAAACAAAGATGCTAAACTGACAGTTGACAGGTAGAAAACAAAGATGCTAAACTGACAGTTGACAGGTAGAAAACCAAGATGCTAAACTGACAGTTGACAGGTAGAAAACAGATGCTAAACTGACAGTTGACAGGTAGAAAACAAAGATGCTAAACTGACAGTTGACAGGCAGAAAACAAAGATGCTAAACTGACAGTTGACAGGTAGAAAACAAAGATGCTAAAGTGACAGTTGACAGGTAGAAAACAAAGATGCTAAACTGACAGTTGACAGGTAGAAAACAAAGATGCTAAACTGACAGTTGACAGGTAGAAAACCAAGATGCTAAACTGACAGTTGACAGGTAGAAAACAAAGATGCTAAACTGACAGTTGACAGGTAGAAAACCAAGATGCTAAACTGACAGTTGACAGGCAGAAAACAAAGATGCTAAACTGACAGTTGACAGGTAGAAAACAAAGATGCTAAACTGACAGTTGACAGGTAGAAAACAAAGATGCTAAACTGACAGTTGACAGGTAGAAAACAAAGATGCTAAACTGACAGTTGACCGGTAGAAAACCAAGATGCTAAAGTGACAGTTGACAGGTAGAAAACAAAGATGCTAAACTCACAGTTGACAGGTAGAAAACCAAGATGCTAAACTGACAGTTGACAGGTAGAAAACAAAGATGCTAAACTGACAGTTGACAGGTAAAAAACAAAGATGCTAAACTGACAGTTGACAGTTAGAAAACCAAGATGCTAAACTGACAGTTGACAGGTAGAAAACAAAGAAGCTAAAGTGACAGTTGACAGGTAGAAAACCAAGATGCTAAACTGACAGTTGACAGGTAGAAAACAAAGAAGCTAAAGTTACAGTTGACAGGTAGAAAACAAAGATGGTGTTCAGCGTTTTCCTGCTCAAATGAGCGGACAGTTGAAAATAGGAATCAGGGGATTACTTTTCACAAGTAAGATTTAACATTAACGTACTATTGGTTGTATTTTGTGATAAGAATATTAGCTCAGAGTTGAGGATTAAGGAGCAAAGATACTCAATATTACTGAAATCCTAGCCGCTAGTCAACAAGAGTATGACCATAATAGAATTGCTTGTCAATGAAATTAATTACATTTAAACATGTCTTACTTGAATAACATAAAGTTGAAATAAAGTTCAAGTTAAAGTAGCAATGATTGTCACACACACACTAGGTGTGGCGAAATGTGTCCTCTGCAATTGACCCATCCCCAAAGAAATGATGAAGATAAAGATTGTAAAAGCCAACAAGTGTAAATGTTAGGACCACAGTCCAGATTGTGTAGGGAGGTAATATATGTTAGCTAACTAGACAATCAGATGGACAGTGGCTATACAGTATTATGCCAGTCTAAATTTAGTCTAGCTTTTCCAACCCAATTTTGTGGAGCCCACCTTTGTGAAACGTGTGGGACTTTTATCCAAACCGACGTACTTGAAAAATACATATAAAACAATGACTGTAAACATGATTATTTGAGGGAAGAATGTAATAGAAAATATCAATACAAAGTGTCAAGACAGAATAAACTCTCTGCTGCTGCAGCAACAGAGATAACGTCTATAAGTTATATAGATATCTAATTATTCATACATTGTTTATGTAGCATGTATATATAACCTCATATTATTGTTTCTTCAACTTCAAAATAGCTGACCCGTCTCTGGGATTATATTCCCAGTTTTGATCTGGGACGTCTGCTCACTTATAGCATATAAGAATATTCTATTACTGTTAAGCAAACTATGTATTATAAAATATGTGTCCTTTATCATAGCTACAAGAAAGCGGGTGAAAATGAGTGGTATTCAGTGAGGTAAG